>NC_090388.1:29932593-30233199 GCF_036365525.1 Heterodontus francisci | reverse complement strand
TTTCAGTGCATCTTGAAAGGGAATGTTGTGACCCAATTAGTGTTTGTGTATATATAATATACAAATTGGAGATACCCAGGATTGACAATGGGATGCAAATTACATTGCAAAGCACCCAAGTTTTACCTACGGTTTATGATTTCACCTGATCCCCAATTGGAATTTACTACCTATAAACATATCAGGGTCTCTGTGGCCCTCTGATCATTCTAAATTGCACAAGAAAACAGTCACCTGATCTTTAAAGTGAACCTGAAACAGATACCTCATACCTCTGTGAAATTCTCTACCACGGAAAGCAGTTGAGGCCAAACCTCTGGTATCAAAAGCAATGCCATTTCATTTTTCTTTCTTCAGACTTCAATTTGAAAAATGCATATCACATCCAAATATTTATGATAGAATTTAAAGGTGTGAATTATTGCTTTCCCTAAAATTTCTAATAATCATAGATTTCCCCCTCAAAATTTAGCAGAAGTACCAATTTCAACACTATCATAAATGCTCTGCACCAATAAATGATGAAAATTTAGTGACCGCACTGTAAACTTTCACTTTAGGTTCAATAAAGTTGCACCCTATAATGCATAACCTGATTTGTAGTCACAATACATGCATCTTCTCCTCTAGGCTCCTTAATGAATTGTTTGGTTCTTTTGTTTAAGTTTGTTGATCCATTCCTGTGAGAAAGTAATATATCCTGATCTATAACTAGTAAATTATTTTTTAAAATTATTTTAACCTAACCTTTATTTTAACCTTTCCAGTTCTATTTTCATAATATGGTTATGTTGATTAAAAGCTTTACAATCCACACCGTGTGTTTTGGAATATGTTATTTGCAAAAACCGTGAAGTTGTAAGAGTCCTGTTCAGATCTGAATTGCATTTCAGGTGTTTGAATCCAAGCCTTGAATTTGGATTTCTTCACACATTTTTCACCAGCTTTTCCACTCCTTTGCTGAAAGTGGTGGGTCTTACTGGGATACAATATCACAGACAAAATTGCCATTTAGTATCTTACCCATATGTGACCCTAGCTTGTAAGCTATTCAGCAGTAAAGGGCATCATGTTTCACCTGACTTTTCCTTTAATATATGCACATATGTGAATTCCAGCAGGAATAGTAATAGCAATTAGGAAGGTGACTGGACTATTTTTTTGCCCCCTCCCTAGCCCTGCTATAATTCGGGCTGAGATCACAGTTTGGGAGTTTCAGCCTGGAACAGTACTACACCAGGCAGTACATTCTCTTACTTGAGCCAACTGGAAGCTCATCGTCATGTTTTTGTAAGGCACATGCATATTCAAAACCACAAAACTGCAGTTACCTGAAAGAGACAGAGGTAACATGCATAATCTGAATTGACACAAACTGGACAAGTTTTGAAACATTCTAAAATTTTCAGTTGTGATCCTTTTAGACTTGAAAATAACTGAAGAACCCATCAGTAAAGCATTGAAAAAGATATGTTGCCGTTCACATTAAAGAAAACCATTGGGAAACAAATTAATTTTAATTCTATAAACAATCATTTCAGGCTCTGTATTTTTATGAATTCCAATCACTTCGGTCATTGGATAAAGATGTTATGGGAGATCCAACTGTGAACATTCCATTGCGGGCAACAATCTCACACAAGGCCACAGGTCAGTAAATCTTATGTGTTTCTTACTTCCTTTCAGTATTAAAAACATTGTTTTTAAATGTCTGAACATTTGAACTACCACCTGCCTGCTTTACTTGCACTAAAAAAGAACCAGTTTGGAAAGCAAAACTATGAAACGGCTTTTCATGCTTTAATTGTAAAAATATGTTCAATTGTGACATAATTAACAATAAAACAAAGTAGACTGAAGTAGATTTCAAAAGCCAAATTAAAAATATGATTTTTGCTCTTCCAAAAGCTTGGTGGGTAAACACATTGCCTGGTGTGGCATTGAGATGCTACAAGACTGGAAGCGTATACGGTCTGACCCCCTCCTCTGTGCTAATTTATATGGTCTTAGTCTGGGCAGCAGTTGAGCTCTACAGTTGATCCCTGACGAGAGGGCGAACAAATTTGGCACCGCTCCTAATCACTATACCATGACCCTTGCTGGATTGTGCATGTGAAGACCGTATAAGGCTTGACTGTGATGCTCCCCACCCCCTGCCCCGAGCTTCAGTTACTTGGCAACAGTCACTGTTTGGCTCACACACAAAGAATGGTGCAAGACACTAAAGGGTAGTCTGCACTAATCAGCATCATCAGAAGGGGAGAGAAAATCTGTAATTTTTAAGCATTTCACCTCTCGTTTTCTATTGATCCTTACATAACTTTCCTAACTTTTTACCAGATTTTGTCAGTTCACTGAGTTTAAAAAATTCTTTGAAAAGAAACTTCAACGAAATATGGTTTAAGCAATTCAGGATGAATTTATGTTTATAAATTTTCTGAACTTATTGATAAAATTGATTAAATGTCTTCAAGATGATCTGTATTAACATTACTTCTCATCACAGCAGTATAATTTACTGATCTATTGTGTTACTGGTAAAACCACTTTACTATAAAGATCATTTTACTGGGTGACAGAAATTCACATGATCTTGTACAGTTGGGACTGTATAACGGTACTTATTCAACAGTACAGTTCTGTACTAAAGTTACAGAACTCCTATGTTTTGTCCTATGAGCTGGAGTTGAGTCAGAGAAAAATCAAAAGGCACATTGTCTGAAAGAAAATACTGACTTAGAAATTTCCAAGAGGAGGTTAAAGGATATCCAGAGCTAAAAACCAATGAGACCCAGTATAGCACAATATAGAAATGTTTGGTAACTTATGAGGCTAGTTCAGTAACTAGGTATGGCTTATTTCTCAACATTTTCAGTGGAGAGAACTGTAAAAGAGGAAGTAAAATCTCGGACGAGTACTTTGTGTATAAAATTGTATCTCTTTTTATAGGAGAAAATAATGTATATTACCTGAAATCACATTGATGTTTTAGTAAAAATATATAATTTTCTTAATGGCATGAAACCTCTCCAGCTAGGCTGCTTGTGATTTTGCTGATGAAATCCATGTCCAATAGCAGCTGCATAGACAGCACAAGGGGCCAGTCCTTTAGCGCAGCCTGAGTACCTCTGTGCAGTCAAATGGGTAGAAATTGGTAAACCAACTTAGCAGTGAGATAGTCTTCTCCCAATTTGCCCAGGCATTGGTCCTACTCCTAAACATGGGACTGTTTTTGAGGTGTGCTGGGTGGATGCCTAAAACAGGCATATGGCCCCTTAAATATGTTAATGAGGGGTTAACGTCCCCTGAAAGACCCCTCTGCAAAATTTGTTCCCGATGAGCAGCTCAGGATTCTTTAGCAGCCTCTGTGACTACACGTGAAAGGTAACTGCTTCAATTAAATAAAACACTTTCTGTAGGGCCTGGAGGAACAGGAACACTTTTTCCCCCCCCCCCCCCCCCAAACTCACTCCTGGCAATCCGGCTCCCTCCCCACCATTGCCAACTCCAGTCCCCTTCCCAGAATGTAGCTGAATTCATTTCTCTCATGGGGTGAGCTGCTTGTGGAGGCATGGAAGATGTAGGTGGAAACAACCAATTTCAGGACAGCTTTGGGCGCCTCTAAGGGTGCATAATGTGCTTGGGCAGCTCTGTGTCTGGGCCTGTAACTTCTACCACAAGCTACCCTGGGAGTTTGGTTCTTTAGGTGGCTGCTCCACATGGATCAGAAGCAGATCTCAAGCCAGTCTGAAGTTCCAGTGCCCACTATTTCCAATGGAGTCATTCTAGGACACATCCTATCGGTGCAGAGTGTGCTAAGAGAGGAAAGTGGAGATGTCCTATTTCAGAGGCTCCATCCCTGCAACAAAATTACTTTTTCAACTAAAACATCAGAGCAATTTCTGGGTAGGTAGGATGTATGTACATTGTTAAAAAGGAGGGAAGTATCCCGATCAGAGTACTTCCCTTCAATATTCCTCCTTAACGTGGACATTTTTCAAATATTAATATATTAAATGTGTAAATGCAGATCATGAAAAGGGATGGCTTTGTAATTTTCTGTATTGATATAAGCTGTTGTGACATTTTAGTTGTACAGATTGGATTTCCTTGCCTTGGCAGCCAGGATGGGGTAGCAGCCTTTGAGGTCACTGTGGTCATTATGGATGTCGAAGGGAATGTTGTTCTTCAAACACCTCATAATGCAATATTCTTCAAAACTTGTCAAAGAGGTAAACAAAACGTATCCTGATTATTATGCTGCTTTTGTCATTCAAATATATTTGCTATGAACAAACAAATATGTAAGTTTATAAAATTCATTCTTTTCTGATTCAGATTAGTGGTATGTAAAATAATCTTCCGAGAAGTTTGAATTCATGAAAAAGAATTGTGAAACAAATGCAGCGCCTAATCAATGTAAAATAAACATTCACTATAGAATCCTAATACTTTAAGCAGGGCGGTGTCTTTACTGTGGGTAAATTAATGCCTATTTTAACAAGGTATCATCCATAATCTGATTTTGATAAAATGATAGTCCTGAAGGATGATTTTAATCTGTTCTAAATTATTTTAAATTGAGGTTTCTCACTGAAACATAGGTCCTGATTTTAACTCATCTAGCCTGGCAGAAACTGGGTAGAGGGTAGTTAAAATAAGGCAAGTCACTTAATTCCCTCTGATCTCACTGCCTTCCTGCCATGATCTTAACCTCCTGTTTTCAGCAGGCGAGCAGGACACTCACAGAAAGGAAGTGGGATCCTTCTTTAAATATGAAAATCAGGACCTAACGATATCATTATCCATATCAGAATGGATATCTACTAGTTGTGCTTTAGTTGGTCAGTTTTACCATTATAGTTCAAGATTATAGAGTGGAAGGGCTTGAATTTGGTTTCACTGGGGCTGGGATTGGAGGCAGGTGGGCACTAAAAATAGCCCCACCTGCCAAGTTGCGGTTCCCCTGCTCCATCCTGCCCCTGGGCCATTTTTGCAGAGGCGGAATGGAGGGGGTGGGGGTTGTGGCAGGGCTACCGCCCCGCATGCAACAGGTAGCTGACACGGCTTGTTAAGAGCCTATTGAGGCCAAGTAAAGGAGACCGACTGGGATTTCGCAGTGTGTCTCCAGGTCCCTGCAGAGGTGGTGGGGGGCAGTTTAACTGCCTGGAGGTTGGGCCTGGCGGCAAAAGCCATTTTTAAATTTAAGTTTTTAAAAAAAAAAATTAGAGACGGTGCTTCCATTAAGCGCCCTGTCCCTTAGTTATCTGCTATTTCAGCCTTCTGCTCCTTTCAAGCTGGAAGGCCTCTGATTGGACCGTCAGCTTTGAAAGCCTGCCCACCATCCTTAATTGAACAGCGAGCTCACCCTCCAGCCATTACTTGGCTGCCCCTGTGTAAAACGGGGCCTGTGATTGTTTCCCACCCCTTCAGGGCGGGTTCAGGACTCTGAAACAGTCCTGTCCTCTGTTTCCCGCTCCGGAGGGAAAATCCTGTCATTCCTTAATGGTCTAGTGGTTAGGATTTGGTGCTTCTCTGCTGCAGCCTGGGTTTGATTTCCTGCCAGAGCAATGCAATTTTTTTTTCACCTGCAACAGGGCATAGGTTAGCAGAATGGGCAGAGAGGTGGCAGATGGAATTTAATGCTGACATTTTGGCAGAAGGAATAGGGAGAGGCAATATGTACTTAATGGCACAGTTCTAAAGAGTGTGTAGGGACAGAGGGACCTGGGGTTGCATGTGCAGCGATCTTTAAAGGTGGCACGGCATATTGAGAGAGTGGTTAGTAAAGCATCTTGGGATTCATTAATAGAGGCATTGAGTACAAAAACAGGGAGGTTATGCTGAACCTTTTATAAAGCTCTGGTTAAGCCCCAACTGGAATATTACGCTCAGTTCTGGACACCACACTTCATAAAGGATGTGAGCGCCCTTGAGAGGGTGCAGAGGAGATTTACCAGAATGGTTCCAGGGATGGAGGATTTTAGTTGCAATGTTAGGTTGGAAAAGCTGGGTTTGTTCTCCTTTAGAACAAAGGAGATTGAGTGGAGATTTAATAGAAGTGTACAAAATTATGACAGGCTTAGATAAGTTAGACAAAGAAAAGGTGTTCCCATTCACAAATGGTACAAGGACGAAGGGACACAGATTAAAGGTTTTGGGCAAAGGATGCAGGAGGAATATGAGGAAGCACCTTTCTATGCAGCGGGTGGTAATGACCTGGAATTCGCTGCCCAAAACGGAGGTAGAAGTGGAGACAATCAATGACTTCAAAAGGAAATTGGATGGTAACTTGAAGGAAATAGACTTGCAGGGCTATGGGGACTGAGCGGGGGAGTGGGACTGACTGAACAGCCTCGTGGAAAGCCAGCATGGACTCACTGGGCCGAATGGCCTCCTTCTGTGCTGTAAATGACCCAAGAATCTATGGGCTGAATTTTACCAGCCCCTTGACGGCGGGGTTGCAGTGGGGGGTTGGGGGGAGGGGTGGGGGGCGGTAAAATTCTGCGGGGAGAGGCCCGCCTTGACCCACGGCGTCGAGAAGGGCCCAACACATATTACCAGCGGCGTTGTGGGGGTGGGGGGCAACCTTGGTGTGGCCTTCATCTAAATATGTAAATGCACAGTAATGTTAATTGACCTACCTGCAGGCGGTAGCCGTCCCACGCTGATTTTATTTGGGCTTATGGTTGCCCAAAGCAGCTTGCGCACCTTTGGAACTCCATATGGAATTCCGAGGCAAGAACCTGGAGGGGAGGGGGGAGGAATAAAATTCTCAGGGTGGGGGAGCAGGGAAATCACTTTTTATTGGATGTGGGAATGGTAGAAAGGGGTTGAAAGGCAAAAGTTAGAAGGTTCGGGGGGAAAAGTTCAGGTAGGGAAAAAGGCAAGTGTTGGTCATATCGGGCATTGAAATGACCATTGTGGGGGGGGCGCGGTTGGGGAAGGGCCTCCATATCTTAATTAAGTGAAAATTCTTAACGTTTTACTGTTAAAAATTAAAATTACTTCTCAGGGCTTCAAGCCCTTTACAAATGGTGCCGGTGCCTGCGTGGTGGCACTGGACACTGTTGCCTGGCACGCGGCAGCCACCCCTGATGTCATTGGGCGGGGGGTGGGGGGGTGTAGCCACTCGCCCCCTCTATTTAAATCAGCCCCTGTGTGTAATATCTCGGGGACGACGCATCTGCGCGGGATGCACGCCACCATCAGAGTGCACCGCTGCGAACTGTGGTACACTTGTAAAATTCAGCCCTATGACCGGAAGATTTCATCCTGCTATTCGCCCATCCTCAGGAAATGTAAAGGCTTACCTGTTTTGGGGAAGGTTGTTTTTCTGAATTAGAATTTATATAAATTGTAGATGTTTTGCCCCTAATGTTGAAACAAAAAAGTGACCAGAAAAGTCAACAGCATTAAAAGGCTATAAATACAAATTTAAAAGTAAATCGTTTGATGTTTCAGCCAAAATAGACATCAGTTGAAAAAAAATTACCCACAAATTATGGAACCATTTATTAAGAACAGGAAGATACCTGGTTAGCTGCAATTTTACAAAAAATGGAACTAAACTGAATCTGTGCTTACATTAATTAGTATAGAGCAAACTACTTATTCTTATTGCTGCATATGCCATTCTTTCTTTCTTCTTTTGGGCCTCCTTATCTCGAGAGACAATGGATACGCGCCTGGAGGTGGTCAGTGGTTTGTGAAGCAGCGCCTGGAGTGGCTATCAAGGCCAATTCTGGAGTGACAGGCTCTTCCACAGGTGCTGCAGAGAAATTTGTTTGTTGGGGCTGTTGCACAGTTGGCTCTCCCCTTGCGCCTCTGTCTTTTTTCCTGCCAACTACTAAGTCTCTTCGACTCGCCACAATTTAGCCCTGTCTTTATGGCTGCCCGCCAGCTCTGGCGAATGCTGGCAACTGACTCCCACGACTTGTGATCAATGTCACAGGATTTCATGTCGCGTTTGCAGACGTCTTTATAACGGAGACATGGACGGCCGGTGGGTCTGATACCAGTGGCGAGCTCGCTGTACAATGTGTCTTTGGGGATCCTGCCATCTTCCATGCGGCTCACATGGCCAAGCCATCTCAAGCGCCGCTGACTCAGTAGTGTGTATAAGCTGGGGGTGTTGGCCGCTTCAAGGACTTCTGTGTTGGAGATATAGTCCTGCCACCTGATGCCGAATTATGTTAATAAGGTACCAAAATGTATTGAAGATTTACAGGCATTTATTTTTCTTGTGTTCAAAGCCAAGTGCCCAGGGGGCTGTCGCAATGGAGGTTACTGTACAGAGAGACAGGTCTGTGAGTGCCCTGATGGATTCTATGGACCTCATTGTGAGAAAGGTAACACAGACTATCATATACCTATGAATTTTTAACCCAGTGTAATCAGATGAACAAAGTTTGATGCATTTATCAACGATTGATCAGTTCTGTAACTGATGCACTGCTTTCTGTTCAATGAGACAGTATGCCCTTTTCTTGAGTTGTTTCTCTAAGCTACCCAGGGAAGGGAAGGAAAGTTGGCAGGCAAATCACCTGGCAGTCTCATACACCTTCTCAGTCAGTCACAGAACTGTATTTGCCTGGCCTGTTGGCAAGGAGGTGGTGCAGAAAACCTATAGAAGAGAGAAGATTAAAGCAGAGCGAGAATAAATTTAGGAATTATTATAAAAGTGCTTCTGTTTTTGTTAAATTTTTTTTTAAGAATTCATAGTCAAACTGACCAGGTTGGACCAGTTTTTTTTTCAAGAGGTTCGTTAAGAGGACACTGAAAGAACTAGTTTGATGACCACGTTTACTGGTTGTCACATGACTCAAGTTAGAAATAGAACAGAAACCCTGGTAACTGATGACGATGTGGGCAGAGAAGTGAGTTGCACGCCCCAGTAGAATAGATACAGGAGAGGAGATTTAAAGTCAGTAGCTGGATTGTAAGTGAGAAAATATAAATATATGTTGTGACCCATGAAGTGGAACTAGAATAAACAGTGCACTCCTTCCATCTCGGTTGCAACATGTAATTGGGGGCTCTCTTTACGGGTAAATCCAACACCGACGACATACAATTCTAAGTGGGGTAATAATCATTGGAAAAGGAAAAAAAAGCAGGTTTCTTGTGCAATAGAATAAAGTTTACTCTACCGGAATGTCTTTAACAGTTGCTGTGACCTTTCTGGGGAAGGAGAATGTATCCCAAGAGGACACTGAAGGAACTAGTTCGGCAACAACGTTACTGGTTGTCACATGACTCAAGTTAAAAATAGAACAGAAACCCTGGTAATTGGGGAAGATGTGGGCAGAGAAGTGACAGTCACGCGCCCCTTGACAGGACAAGCTCGGGAGCAGCAGTGCGCACCTGAGAGCAGCAAACTTGCAAGTGTTTGGTTGTAGTGTCAGTGTTTACTTTCTGGAATGAGATCAAGGTAGAGCCTGATGAAGAAATGTCATGGAGGAAGAGACCAGATTCTTGCTGAATGTTTAAAGAAAAGTCTGTTAAATTAATTCTCAACACTGCCGAAAAAGAACTGTTCTAAAAGATCCCAAGTGATCAGTCTATGTGTAATCGGAGGCTAGATTGTATGCTGGTTTTGGAACACAACATCTATCATCTGCTGTTTTCTTCAAAAATGAGCAAATATTCAGCCCAAGTGTTTTTTTGTCTGTAACATAGTTCTGAACAAAAATCCCTTTTTATTTTTCCAGTTAACCAGTGTATGTGTGTGAGTGTGAGGGGCTAAAATAAAAAGGGAACTTTAAAATTTCAATCTGTGTGTTTATGCTTTGCTTCGTTACTGGTTAAGACTTGTTTTATAATGAACATAATTTTGTTCATTAAAGAAACTTGGTTGGTGTGTTTTATTCTGGGAAAAATAGAATATATGATTGACCGTATCAGTAAGTGGGAAAATTTAAATAGATGTTGCGACCCTTGGAGAAGTGAAACTAGAATAAACAGTGCACTCCTGCCGCCTTGGTCCGAACATAATGAATAAAGAAATTAAAGTAAAACTATTTAGCTTACTTTGTAAGCTAAAATAATGGATTAAAATAATTCATTATGTTAGAGATATGAAAATATTTCAAGTTGACCTGTGTCCTATAACAGGAAAACAGCGCTATTATTTTGCACCAGCTCAGGACAATCATCACAGATTTCTACAGCTTGCCTCAAGTACATACCAATGATTACTTTGGCATATTGTGGCCTTCTTTGTCCACATTTACTAAAAAATACATTCAGGATTAGAAAATTTTAGGGATATGCAAAAGTTAAATGTTGTATAAGTTTAATCTTTGAATTAAAATGTGAAATGTTTTTGTCAGTATTTTCAATTAATTATCTTGTATAAAATTGCCCAGTTCATCTTTAGCTGAATAGTGGTGTTTTTAAATTTTAAATTTTTAAATACTTAGGTCAACAAGGGAACATTTTATATTCTTTTATTCATCTGAAGTAATTTAGATATTTCAGGTTGAATTTCCTTCCCCTTTCCCAGCACTAGGCAGTAGCAGTGCTCTTGAAGTGTGATGTAGCCCCAGGATCAATAAAATTTCTTGCCATTTCCACAGGCCTGTCCACTGGCAGGACCTATTGCTGGTGGGAAGGTCTAGAAAATGAGACCCCTCAAGCCTGCTGCTGCTTTTGAGGGATTCTTCTTCAGGAACTTCTTCCCTGGGGTGTCCAGCTAGCTAGCTCATCAGAGAATAAAATGGGAGGCTGGGAATGCTGCCTCATATGCTTTGAATATGGGTCCTCTGCAGCTGTAGATCAAGCTTCACAGTGCAGGAAAAGCCCCAGAGATCCTACAGTAATGTTAAAGGGGAAGGGATCTGACATTCTGACCCTCTGCCTCTGTCTTCTGACTTTTATACCCAGGGAACACCAGTCCCTTCAGTTTTTACTTTTTAAGATGTGCAGCATAAAATGAGAAGTACAAAGTGTGCCTGAGAATGCATACACCAGCAAGCCCAGCAAATATATTGGGAGTGAGCTTGCCGCTCATTCCACCAGAGTATGTGGAGTCAGACAAGTTCGAACTGCTTTCAGTTTTTTTTTATTGGAGAGGCATCATACTAAGTAAATTTTCCCCTATACTTTGAGGCACTTTAGGTTACTCCAGCTCCCTTGCTGGCCTCGTTGAAGAGTCCTGGCAGCAGCTTGGTAACTGTCTTAGTTAGGATTGGGTAACAAACAGAGATGGAATAAGCAGGGGGAGAAAAGTGTTTTTTTTTTAACAGGATTCTTTGAGATGAGCAACTAATTAGTAATAAATTTTTAGAACATGCTATCCTGAGAATCAGTGCATTTCTACAAGTTCATTCAAACTCCCTTTTGTTTCATTCTTAGCTCTGTGCGCTCCCAGATGTCTGAATGGAGGACTCTGCGTCAGTCCAGGGTTGTGCATCTGCCCTCCTGGATACTTTGGTATTAACTGTGATAAAGGTAAAAGAAGAGCATGGCTGAAAAACTGTTACTATTATTTCATTCTGATATGTTTGGTGAATTTTTGTGCTTATGGTGAGGGATGTCTGTGCTGGGAAGTAGGCCCCCTCTGACTGATCACTGAACACTACAAGGTCAGATATAACACGGAGGTGTACTTCGAATTATAGAAATCTATCCCCTCCCCCAACAAAAGTCTCGTCAATAATTACAAGAGAAGTAGTGATATTTGTTCATTCGAAGTATGCTTGTGTTCTAAAATGCATTGTTATCAATCGACTGTTGTCAGCTGTCACTCAGCTTGTGATACTTAATGACTTTCCTTCCCATTCCTAATGTCAGTCCAGACTTCTGTTACTGATTTTAAAGTTGGCAACAGCCCCAGTAGAATAGATACAGGGAGAGGAGATTTAAAGTCAGTAGCTGGACTGGAGTCAGGAGGGAAAGTTGGCATTAGATATCAGAGTACTGGGGAAGCCAAGTTGTTGCTCCACTCCCTTTGGAACTTGTTAAAAGGAAAATGTAATGCTGGTCATTTTTCATGATTGTATTATTCAGATTGTAGCTTTATCCCATACATGCGGAACAGTGTGGAATGCTCTGTGTGCTATAAATGCAGCCAAAACTCCTACTCAATGTGCCGTAATCCCAAACTTAGTAAACCAGAAGAGCGAGAGAGAACTTTCAACTTGTGTGTCTGAACAAACTTATACCCATGTTGCAGAGGTGAATGAACGGTGTGCAGAATCACTGAGCTTTACACACCCCAGGAAACCACATTTAACACAAATGCTGGGAACCTCCTGGGAGCTGCTCCCATTCCATGACAGTAATTTTACTGTAAGTACAGATTTCTATCACATTCCCATCAAAGTTAGGACGGGGGAATTTGATCAGCTGCAAGGATATTTCCTGTCAGTCATTTGTCCTTTCCTGCTTGTTCACATATACTGGGAGTATATTCACTACAGCCCAAATTCAGCTACCAAGCATTACTTTATTATTAAATGCAAGAAAATCAGCACTATTATTTGTACCTGTGCTCATTATCACAAGCAATGTTTTACATTACAAAATCATC
This sequence comes from Heterodontus francisci, assembly GCF_036365525.1. NCBI lineage: Eukaryota > Metazoa > Chordata > Chondrichthyes > Heterodontiformes > Heterodontidae > Heterodontus > Heterodontus francisci. Next base: position 30,220,664 of record NC_090388.1, on the reverse strand, counting down.
AGGGCAAAATGCAACAGCAGATTTAACAGCAGTTTTAAAGTACATGCCAAATAAGGTTAGCTGCACTCAGTGCACATTATTTTGTGCAAATGAACTGTGTTATCCTGACTTGGAAATGTATTACAGTTCTTTCATCATCACTGGTTCAAAATCCTGGAACTCCATACCTAACAGCACTGTGGCACTGCCTTCACCACACAAACTGCAGCAGTTCAAGAATGCAGCTCACTAGCACCATTCAAGGGCAGTCAGGGATAGCAAATAAGTGCTGGTCTTGCCAGTGAAGCCCACATTCAATGAATGAGTAAAAAGAAAAAAATAAGTATGGAAATTACTGTACCTGATGTACTCTTATGAATGTTAAACATACAATATATTCCTTGCATTGCCTGTTTATTTTAACATTTAAGATGAGGCATTTAAATAGTAATATTGCTGACAATGTAGCATAGTCAACAAAGAGGAGTTCCCTGATGAGGACTTTCCGTACTTTGGTCTTCGCTCTTAGACAAATTGATCTTGTGTGGAGGAAAATTCATTCTTCTGAAGACTTGAACGCATGTGAGAGCAATAGTGAGAAGAAGATCCCAAACAGTGTAGGTGCAAGAACACAGCCCTGTTTCACGCCACTCAGGATAGGAAAGGGGTCTGATGAGGCTGCGCTATGCTGAATTGTGCCTTTCATATTGTCATGGAATGAGGTGATGATACTGACTAGCTTTGGTGGACATCCGATCTTTTCTAATAGTCTGAAGAGACCACGTCTGCTGATGAGGTCAAAGGCTTTTGTGAGATCAATGAAAGCAATGTAGAGGGGCATCTGTTGTTCGTGGCATTTCTCCTGTAGCTGGCGAAGGGAGAACAGCATGTCAATGGTGGATCTCTCTGCTCAAAAGCCACACTGTACCTCAGGGTAGACACGCTCAGTCAGCTTCTGGAGCCTGTTTAAAGTGACTTGAGCTCAAAGTACGGAAAGTCCTCATCAGGTGACTCCTCTTTGCTGACGATGCATTAATACCCCACACGGAGGAGTGTCTGCAAAGACACTTCGACAGGATTGCAGCTGCCTGCAACGAATTTGGCCTAACCATCAGCCTCAAGAAAACTAACATCATGGGACAGGACGTCAGAAATGTTCCATCCATCAATATCGGCGACCATGCTCTGGAAGTGGTTCAAGAGTTCACCTACCTAGGCTCAACTATCACCAGTAACCTGTCTCTCGATGCAGAAATCAACAAGCGCATGGGAAAGGCTTCCACTGCTATGTCCAGACTGGCCAAGAGAGTGTGGGAAAATGGCGCACTGACATGGAACACAAAAGTCCGAGTGTATCAAGCCTGTGTCCTCAGTACCTTGCTCTACAGCAGCGAGGCCTGGACAACGTATGTCAGCCAAGAGCGACGTCACAATTCATTCCATCTTCACCCTCAGGAGAATCCTTGGCATCAGGTGGCAGGACCGTATCTCCAACACAGAAGTCCTCGAGGCGGCCAACATCCCCAGCTTATGCACACTACGGAGTTAGCGGCGCTTGAGATGGCTTGGCCATGTAAGCCGCGTGGAAGATGACAGGATCCCCAAGGACACATTGTACAGCAAGTTCGTCACTGGTATCAGACCCACCGGCCATCCATGTCTCCGCTTTAAAGACGTCTGCAAACGCGACATGAAGTCCTGTCACATTGATCACAAGTCGTGGGAGTCAGTTGCCAGTGATCGCCAGAGCTGGCGGACAGCCATAAAGGCAGGGCTAAAGTGTGGCGAGTCGAAGAGACTTAGCTGTTGGCAGGAAAAAAGACAGAAGCACAAAGGGAGAGCCAACTGTGTAACAGCCCTGACAACCAATTTTATCTGAAGCACCTGTGGAAGAGTCTGTCACTCTAGAATTGGCCTTTATAGCCACTCCAGGGGCTGCTTCACAAACGCTGCTTCACAAGACCACCTCCAGGCGCTTACCCATTGTCTCTCAAGACAAGGAAGCCAAAGAAGAAGACTGCTGACAATAACTTCAGCCTATACCTATTTGGTATAATTTGTATGGGTGCAAGCTCTTATTTTAAGAAATCTTCTGACAGAATTATAGTTAGAATATATTGTTTGCATCAAATTGACAGGTAGTGGTGCTGTTAGAATCTAAGCTAGAATCCGATCATGAGCTGCCCCTTTTCCAGGCAAAAGTTGGCTTCTAAGGGAGCAATATGGCAGGTAGTGTGGGCATGCTTATTCCACATTGGAAGTGCACCACCCGCCTTACCAGATCTGGCTCCGCTTTAGGCATCCAGGGCCATGTTGGAAGCACATTCATTATAATATTTAAATAAAGATCATATGGTTGTTTTAAGACCCTTCTGTGAAATCTTTTAGCTCCAACATGTGACTCGCTACAGGATAAACTCGCCCAGCAAACTGTAGTGCTAATGGGCAGCAAGGACTCTGCAGCAGTACTATTTAAATGGGTTATCCTCTCCGGATGTTAGCTGCTGGTTAACTTCTGCATTTTTTGTGCCTATTTTGTGCTTTCTGCAACTGAATTGTGACTTCTGTTACCAAGATTTTGTTGATGCTGAATTGCTTTTAAAAACAGTTCCTTCAAAACCGTTTTATTGCAGTAATGGATGATCTGGTAGACCTTCCTTTGGGGATGGAGGATGAGGGGGAGCAGCGAAGAAGATGGGAGAGATCAGGAGTAGCTGGGAGAAGAGTGAGGAGAGACCATTGCTACTGCGGTCTTCAGGGAACACTTCTCTTACCTTCACCTCCCTTAGGAGCAATGTGTTAGATGCCTTCACTTCACCAAGGGGTTATTACCAAGCGATGTCCCGTGTTGCAGCCGCAACTAGGACAGTAGTTCTTAAACTAGTGTCCATAGAGACTTTACAGGGGATCCGCGAAATAATGTGGAAGTGCTATAGTCGAGCTCCTGCTCTCCCCATCCAGGCTCTTGCTCTTTCCCTGCTCCCCTAGTGCTTTCGCCATGCTCTGCTCTCCCTTTGCTGTCTGTGCTCCTGCCAAGGATAAATAGACTTTGCAATGAAAAACAGGCACATCCATCTCACTGGTATCTGCAAGGAAATGCCTGTTTTCTTAGAGCACTATTAAAACACTGCTTACATGCAGCACTTGCATATTGCGATTATTATACGGTATTATAATTTAGTAGTCCTAGTGGCGGCCAACATCCCCAGCTTATACACACTACTAAGTCAGCGGCGCTTGAGATGGCTTGGCCATGTGAGCCGCATGGAAGATGGCAGGATCCCCAAAGACAGATTGTACAGCGAGCTCGCCACTGGTATCAGACCCACCGGCCGTCCACGTCTCCGCTTTAAAGACGTCTGCAAACGCGACATGAAGTCTTATAACATTGATCACAAGTCGTGGGAGTGAGTTGCCAGCAATCGCCAGAGCTGGTGGGTAGCCATAAAGGTGGGGCTAAAGTGTGGCGAGTCAAAGAGACTTAGCATTTGGCAGGAAAAAAGACAGAAGCGCAAGGGGAGAGCCAACTGTGTAACAGCCCTGACAACCAATTTTTTCTGCAGCACCTGTGGAAGAGTCTGTCACTCTAGTATTGGCCTTTATAGCTGCTCCACAAACCACTGAACACCTCCAGGCGCTTACCCATTGTCTCCCGAGACAAGGAGGCCAAAGAGATAAGATAATTTAGATGGGGTGGGTGGGGGGGGCTCCATGATTACTAATCTATTTGAAAAGTGGTCCTCCAACCAAACCTGTTTCAGAACCACTGTACTAGGGCATGTGGCTATTAAGGTTATCGTGGTCTATTTCTTTTAGAATCATAGAAAGTTTAAGACCTAGAAAGAGGCCACTTGGCCCATCGTGTCTGTGCTGGCTGAAAAACGATCCACCTATTCTCATCTCGCCTTCCAGCATTTGGTCTCTAGCCTGCAGCTTACAGCAGTTAAGATGCATGTCCAGACGCCTTTTGAATGAGTTGAGGGTCTCTGCCTCAACTACCCTTTCAGGCAGTGAGTTCCAGACCATCACCACCCTCTGGGTAAAAAAGTTTTTCCTCATCTCCCCTCTGATTTTTCTACCAATCACTTTAAATCTATGCCCCCTCGTCACTGACCTCTCTGCTAAGGTGAATCGACTCTTCACTTCCACTCTATCCAGGCCCTTCAACATTTTGTACATTTCAATCAGATCTTCCCTCAGCCTTCTCTGTTCCGAGGAGCACAACACCAGCCTATCCAATCTTTCCTCATAGCTGCATTTTTCCAGTCCTGGCAACATCCTCATAAATCTCCTCTGTATCCTCTCTAGTGCAATTATATCCTTTCTGTAACGAGGTGCCCAGAACTGCACACAGTACACAAGTTGTGGCCTAATCAATGAGTTATGCAGTTCCAGCATAACCTACCTGCTCTTGCATTCTATACCTTCGCTAATAAAGGAAAGGATTCCATATGCCTTCTTAACCACCTTATTGACCTGTCCTGCTACCTTCAGGGATCTGTGGACATTCACTCAAAGGTCCCTTACTTCCTCTACACTTCTCAGTATTTTTCTATTAATTGTGTATTCCATTTGCCTTGTTTGATCGTTTCTCTTCCCCACCCCCCCCCACCAAATGCATCACCTAACGCTTCTCCAAGTTGAATTCCATTTGCCACTTTTCTGCCCATCTGACCAGACCATCAATATCTTCCTGCAGCCTACAGCTATCCTCCTCGCTATCTATCTCATGGCCAATCTTTGTGTCATTCGCAAACTTCTTGATCATGCCCCCTACATTTACGTCCAAATCGTTAATATACACCACGAAAAGCAGGGGACCCAGTACTGAGCCCTGCGGAGCAGAATGCAATGGGCTCCTTCTAAGCTATAGCAGGTATATTAGTGACCATTTTCTGTGCAATGCTGTATCCAGGAGAAACATCTACATTGCTTTTCCAGTGTCCACTAGACTTCACCTGCAATGTTGGTCTAGTCCTCACTTCACTACAAATATTGACACTAACACCAAACCCAGAAAAAGAATTGATCCAACATCTCAATTCCATCTGTGTATAATATTTAGCAGGAATAATTAAGAATCCTCTACAGCTCTTTAGTCAGTCTGCTATGCTTGTTTACCTATCCTTGTGCTCCTACCAGGTGTTTCTTCAGTGGTTACAGCTTGGGAAGTGGAAGGCTGCTGAGCTTCCATTGAGTACACTTCATATGTCCTTGAGTAGCTTTGGGACTTGGGGAACCGGCTGATGATTACAGCATCACGCAGTGGACTGGGACAGTCTGGCTCAGCTAGCTCCTTGGCACTAACAAGGGCACTGGTAGAGTGAGTCATGGGGGATCAGGCATGCTGTCAAAGCCTTTCACCTGGGACTGTGCTTCAGCACTCCTTCAGCTCTTCATGAGTATAGAGTGCAGGGCTGAAGTGATGCTCTGGAAGCCCTTGTTAACACTGGCCCCAGATAGCAGCAAACTCTGCTTCATTAGCAGCAATGTGAGCTGCTGCAGAAGCTGTCAGTTGCAAGCAGAGGCTCCATCGGGGTGGGCACCACCATGTTCGTGGACCTGATCAGCTGCTCTATGTTGGACAGAATGGTCTCCATGCTCTGAGAAATTGCATAATTGATTCACATTATGTCTGACACACTGATGTATGACTCTCCAAGTAAAATGGTTGGTATTAAATTATTTATTCTTTTGAACATGTTCTCATAACTGAGAAGAAGGAACTCAGTAGTAGGGTGGTTGAACTTGTATTTCACCATTTATTATGTGAATCCTTCATTGCACATCTGTATCACAGAAAATGAGATATTAATCATGCAGCCATGAATTGCACTTTAAAGAAGGACTTTAATTCAAGTTATTTTATGGGCAGTCTTTTGAGATGTACTTTTTTGTGCCCCAATATTTGTTGAGAATTATACCGAGCATCTTATTTTGAAATATTTTATTTCAGCAAACTGCACCACAACCTGTTACAATGGTGGAACCTGCTTCCATCCTGCCAAATGCATTTGCCCACCAGGATATGAAGGGGATCAGTGTGAAATCAGTCAGTATCAACCTTGTACATTTACATATACCAATTTCTGTTTATTTACATTTGCCAGATGTAATATGTTTGCAAAAATGATTTATTTGTGATAGCAAATTATTTACAACTTTTACTGTTCAGCTTGATGCTGTTATGTGCTGTTAATAGTTGCCTGGTGAACTGAACTGTCAACTGATAGATGATGAAATAGCTCAAAAAGTTTTTCAGGCGAGCTATTCGTTGTTGCTGTAACTAAAGATTTTTAAAATATAAACAATTAAATATTGCATTTATTAAAGGAAGTGTAAACTCTGCATATGTAAACACTAAAGTGCTTAAATGAGTTTAATGCTGAAGCTGAAATATAATGAACAAACCAATGGGCCAAAATCATATGCAGTTAGTAATGAATGTGTTAACACGTTTGAATTCTGACTTTACTCCATTTACTTTAAGCACTTACATTAAAATGGAAAACAAATAAATTATGTGTGAAAGTGGTAACATTTTCTGATATCACAACATGGTTTCAGCTTCCAGCTGTGAATGTAGTCTTCTGATTGAAATGCTAGATTTTAAATGATCAAATATCTTAAAGCTCATATTGAAAAACTCACATTCTATAATGATTGCTGATGAATCAAGAAATCTTAAATGGAAAGTTTTTTTGAAATTACCTATACCAAATATCACACTTTGCATCTACTTGTGTGTGTACTTCTGGCTGCCAGTCTGGACCCAAGCTTCTCTCCCTCTTTTGTATAACCATCTCTCATTCCTGTTAGGACTATTTTCCTGAACCATCCGTCCTCTCCTGATCTCTTCCTAATATTCCCCACTTGCCCCCAAATTCACCGCACACTCCTCCCAGCCTTTCTCTACATTGTGATTCTCCCACTGACCTGTCCTGCCACGAATGAGTCCCAGCTGGGAGCTCACAACTTCCTCTGCTCCAACCTAGAGATCCACCATGACACCACTTTCTGTCACACAGCAGCAACTACCTTTATTATTTTCTCCTGATACATATGGTATCCACATCATTCTCTGAGGGTTAAACCTCCACATCCCTCACTCTGCTCTCCCTTTCCAATGCCTCTGGATTTCCTGTTGACTGCCCACTCTACATTGCCATGTCCATTTTCCATCCATGCCTTTATTTCAGATGAACCCATCAACATCCTAGGCCTGACTGAAACCTGGCTTTCTGCTGGTGACTCCTCTTCCCCTCACTGCAATTGCATCAGGTGCTGGCAATTCATTCTATTCTCTGCCCAAATTAGCATGGCTTTCAACTCCAAGTCCCAACTCAACCCGATCCCTTAACCCTCCAGCACTCTTTTCTCCTTTCAGTACATCTTTTCTCATTCCTCCCACCCCTCCTCCAAAGTTCTCATTACCTTCCGAGCCTGCCAACAATTTTTTGCTTACTTTTCTCACTTTTTTTATTTCCAAAATATACTTTATTCATAAAAATCTGTAAAAATTACATTCCCAAACAGTTTAAAACAGCATCAAGTCAAAAAATACAAACAGTGCAAAGGTGATCAGTTTCCTTCTATACAATCATGAGTTGCCTCACAACCCTTCCATTTCATTGTCATGCCATATACATTTATACATTTACAGCACACAAAATTTCTCCGATACAGTTCGAGGGGTTTCCCATGGATCCAGCCCTCAGTTCAGCTTGGTGGGGGGACCTTACACTGTGGTCTTTCCCCATTGAGCCTTTGCTGCGGCTGCACCAAGCTTTAGTGCGTCCCTCAGCACGTAGTCCTGGACCTTGGAATGGGCCAGTCTGTAACATTCGGTGGTGGACAACTCTTTGCGCTGGAAGACCAGCAAGTTACGGGCAGACCAAAGGGCGCCTTTCACCGAATTGATAGTCCTCCAGCAGCAGTTGATGTTTGTCTCGGTGTGCGTCCCTGGGAACAGCCCGTAGAGCACAGACTCCTGTGTTACAGAGCTGCTTGGGATGAACCTCGACAAAAACCACTGCATCTCTTTCCACACCTGCTTTGCAAAGACACATTCCAGGAGGAGGTGGGCAACCGTCTCTTCCCCACCACAACCACCGCGGGGGCATTGTGCGGAGGGGGCGAGACTTCGGGTGTGCATGAAGGATCTGACAGGGAGGGCCCTTCTCACCACCAGCCAAGCTACATCTTGGTGCTTGTTTGAAAGTTCTGGTGATGAGGCATTCCGCCAAATTACTTTGATGGTCTGCTCGGGGAGCCATCCGTCAGGATCCACCGTCTCCTTTCCCCGTAGGGCCTTGAGGACATTCTGTGCAGACCACTGCCTGATGGACCGGTGGTCAAAGGTGTTTTCCTGCAGAAACTGCTCCATGAAGGATAGGTGGTATGGCACGGCCCTCTGCAGTCCAGATTTTCTAACATCTGGCCCTCAATGAAAACTCACACTGCATGCTAACTTGCCTCACACAAAACACTTCAACCTCAACATCACCTGAGTGTTTCCAAGGTCACAACTAAATCTGATCACTCCTACAATTTCTTCACCACCACCACCACCCCTGTTTAGTCACTTCCAGCATGCCTTGATGTACCATCCAATGATCTGCTCTTATTCTTCATATACATGCTGCCTCTGTAACATTATCCATAAGTGTCAGAATCTGTACCACCCTTGATTCCATAATCGTTGCTGTGCTGTTCATTTACCTGTCCAACTGTCTGGGATGAATCAGAGCTTCTTCTAGCTAAACACTAGCAAGGCATATAAAAGCTATTGGAAATCAGGAACTCTGTTCCCAAAAGGCTGTGGATGCTCATCAATTGAAATTTTCAAATCTGAAATTGATAGATTTTAGTTAGGTAAGGGTGTCAAGGGATATGGAGTTGTTGCATGTTGCTTTCAAAATCTTTACTCTTGTTTACAAATTAATATTATGACCTCAATAATTTCCACGCATAAATATCAGCTTATGCTGGCCCTTGAGTCTGGATGACTGTTTCCTCTCACACCCATTTCATGACCATGCAGGTTGGAATTATCCCCGAAGGCTTGCTATATCTCTCATACCTTAAAAAGCACGCTCTCAATATACTTCCCTAACCATGCCTGCAATCACCTCTCTGAACCTTCTCCCACTTCTGTTTGGTGTTCAATCTGTGCCTTATGTTGAAGCGCCTTGCACCATTCTGCCATGTTAAAGGTGCTTTGCTTTCCAAATGTATGTTGTGTTGCTTCTAAAATATACAGTAAATTAATTTTAAAGATGTCGCACAGTAGTGGAAGCATAAAATGACCAGGAAATAAGCACTACAAACAGACGAAATATATGACGATACATTTCTCATGAATCAGGCCAAAACTCACTCATGGCTGTTAGCAGCTTAGTCCTGAGCCACTTGGGTAAAATAAATTTCAGATCCTAGTGTTTCCTTTATTGCATCCTGTATTTAATTATTTTTCATTAACTGAGTTTAAATCTACCTTCTCGTAATACTTATTCTTGGAGTAACTGAAATATGCTGGGTGGTTAGAAGTATGAAACACTCAGTGCAGAAATCTACTGTTCCTTTTGTGCAGGTAAATGTCGGCAGCCATGCAGAAATGGGGGGAAATGCACTGGGAGAAACAAATGCAAATGCGTTAAAGGTTACCAGGGTGACCTGTGCTCTAAGCGTAAGTATCTTGCGATTAAAAAAACATCTTTCTCTTTTCAAACTCATCACACCTTCACCTGTGGTGGTTTTTATTTTCTTCAAGTTATTATTAAAAGAATCCTGTAAGGAAGACCAAAAAAAAAGACACACGTGATCCTTCTCCAAGTATGTAGCAATTTTTAAAATCAAAACTAAATTTAAAATTTCCCTGGGTGATCCTTCTATCTTTTAATTCACCAATAGTTGTGCTGTGTGTTGCACATTGGTTTTATTTCTGCAGTGTTTTGGTGTCTGAAAATTACATGGTGCTGAACATTGAGATCAGTGCTCTTTTGACTTCAGAGGTGAACTGAACACTGATTTCAAATAGAATTTATTTGTAAAGTATATCTTGCTGTCAGGAATCTTTGGGGTGAAATTGGCCTTCATCGAAAGCATGAAATAGGCAAGAGCTAATCCGCAGTATTGAAGTCAGTGGGACAGAAAGTCAGGTGTGGTGTGAAATGAGCTGCCAATTTGCTGTTGTCAGTTTTGCATTTTTGCTGAAGACCAGTTTCATCCCCTTTGGCTCCTTTGATAGTTCAGTGGATAAATGTGTGGTGCTGAGTTTACAGAAGGACAAGGTCCCAGGTCTTTTGATTTTCATCTTCACTGCTTGGGATGTAATCCAGTGGAGTGGATCATTCATTTGTTATGAAACCCATCTAATTTTCATTCCATTGGAATGCCCCTGGTCTGTGCTGAGTGAGCTACCCTTGGCCAGGGAGGAGGTGATGAAAATAATCCTAGCTCCTGATACCCAGTGATACCATTGATCCAGTACATGTGTACAGATATTGGAACATAGGAACATATGGATTGTGTTTGGCAGTGATGCTTCCATGATAACCTGCTGGTAGCTGTTATCTGGATACACACATGAAGAATGAACTTGGAAAGAATACTAAGAGTTTGTTGTGACCATGAAACTATATTCCATGATGAGTCAGTGCATGTATCAGAAAGGGAGGGGAGAAAACCTGTAGGGGAAGGTGAGAAAGACATGAGACAGTTTATTTGTTGCAACTCTGCTAAACTATATTGGTACAAATACTGTCTTGTGCTTGAAATATTCTTTATCTGCATGGGCATTGGGAGAAGAGAAAAAAATGATGGAAAAGAATGATTAAAAAACTAAATGAATAAATAAGAATCATTGACTCAATGCACAGAAAGCACCCTGTCCAAATGCCACCGATTTCTTCAAAAAATTAAAGTACACTAGTTGTAAGTGATGTAACAATACTGTCATTTTAGCATCAGACTTAAAAAGCAAGCTTGCCATGAAAGAGACAGGTGAAGATGAATATGTTTTAAGTTAGAAATTGCCATACCCATTTGGGAAATCCAATCTTTACATCCATATTGACTGAAATTTTAACAGGCCCAATATGCTCATAGTGACTGAGAAATCCTTAAACCCTGAAAAAATATTGAGAAAAATTAAACATTCATACTTTGCTCTTTTGCAGCTGTTTGTGAACCTGACTGTGGACCACATGGATCCTGTATTGAGCCAAACAAATGTGAATGCAGGGAAGGCTGGCATGGAAGACATTGTAATAAGAGTAAGTGGGAACAGAAGGGTATGCAGACACCCTGACCTCTTTCACAGCTTTTTTTGCCAAATAGTCTTGGCAACATATTTGATCCTAAGAATGCATTAAATCCCAGGTAATTTGATCTCTTTCAACTAATTACTGTGTTTCTTTTGTCCCATTTAATAGAGACATATCAATCCAATAAATCACCTCCAGAATAAATTTAATGCTTTAATGCTGGATTTGGTTTCTCTTGCAAACCTAACTTGAGTAGAACATCAAGTAATCATTAAATGGAAAGCGTAGCTAGTTGCTGTAGCTAATTTGAAACAGTAAATTGAATGCAGAACATATCTTTGAAATTCTGTCGGTTCAGCATAGCTTTGTTGACATATTCCTGCTGTTTACCGTAAGCATATTCTTTCACCAGGTTTGCATTGCAACTATGCTAATATTACATGAATTGCACAGATGCTGAAGATGAATAAATTGGATCTTTTTAAGCATTTTGTTTTTTTTTAAGGATACGGAGCCAGCGTAATGAACACCCTGAGGTCATCAGGTTTCAAGCACAGACAGCATACGCCTTTACCTAAGGAGAATGTTGAGAGTCACATACCACCCGAATCTAATTACATTTGGTAAAGGAAAACATCTGAAACCTTTTACTGTATGTACAGTTTACGACTCCACTAACCCCACTGAGTACTAAGTTCAAAAAAAGTCTGTAATGGAAAAACCACTCCTCTGTTTTGCCATATTATCTTCAAAACTACACTTAAGTTGGAGCAAAACCTCCCTAACTATATGAGAATATTCTTTCCATCTTTTGCATTTTAACACAATCACTGTAAATTTTTAGCTCAAATATTTTAATATTTACACTTATGAATTTAAATTAATAAACTTTTAGACAATAACTACATTTCATGCAGCAATAAACATCAAAGAAGTTATTTATACACAGCATCTACTGCTTATTGAAGCCAAGGTAGTTGGCGCACTAGCCAACAAAGGGTGCCAGTTTATATATTTTAAATATGTATATACACATGTGTACACAAAAATACATATTGAACAAGTTAAATATTCAGAATATCTTTGATTTACATCAGCATTGATTTTGCCTAGAGATCAAATTAAAAAAAAAAAGCCACTTAAAGCCAATCGTGGAGTAATATTAGCCAGTTCTGCAAGCCTTCCACTAGAAAGCAGATCTGTTTTTTTACTCTATTCTGTAGTCTGATAGCTTTCACTGCAACTTAATCTGCAGTCTAGGCTTTTTGCTTTCTGACATGAATTTGTGCAAATACATTTCTCTGGAATTCTTTGTAAGTGAAGGTAAACAGTTATATTAAATAGAGCTGTTAAATGATCACGTAGACATTTTGGTCTGAATAGCTACAAAATAGCTTTTTAAATGAGTTGGAGAACTTACGTTGGTACAAGTGCTGTTTTATAATTTTCAGAGTAACTATTAGCAATCCACATTAATCTAAATGTTTTCTTCATATTACATTTTGTGCATTTTTTCTTTTTCAAAATGCTATAAGACGTAACTTTTGAATGTTTAATTTGCTTTGTAAATTAAACACTGTATGCATCTGTATAATTATGAACAAAATAAAGGCTTCATATCTCAGAATTGTGTTTTTAAAATATGGGTGCAGTATAACTATTAAATGACATAATGCAGATTATATGGAAGTTTTCATGTGGCTATATATTTATTTCCTTGCTGTATAATTGCATGCTGTAAATCTATTTTCAACATGTAGGAACATTTAGCTACCATCTTGCATCATTGCCCAAGTGCAAATATGCAAGCTTTTTTTTAAACCTTGCAACCACAGGTTCTTCAATATTCCCATGTGCCACAGAAATTAATAGTATATACTGTACAGTGGCTATTTTAAAAATATACTATATGTTGCCAATTATTTGTAAACCACTTTCAATTAATAGTCATTTGCCCTATGAGTGCCTAGCCTTCCCTAGCCCTCCTTGGAAGTTCAAGTAGGCATGTTGCAATACCCTTCACATTGCAGTAATTCCTGGTCTCAATGCAGTTACTGAAAAAATAAACCTCCACAACAAAGAATTACCAGATTTCAATATTTGAACATTGCTGACCCTGTATTGCAAACTACTTAAAAATGGTGTGGATCCAGATTTGACTGTTGCTGTAACAATACAAGAGGTTGGTTTATATGACTCTATGAAGAAAAACTGAACAAAAGTGTTGTAGAAATGTTCTCCCTTTAACTGCATAGATAATTTTAACATTACTGATGAGTTTTTTTTTTGGTGCCAGATTTTTGGAGTACCTGACTGGGAATGCCACAGATGCACATTGTGGAAAGTAAGGCAGGAGGCTGAGAATGTCTTGTCCCACCTCATTAGATTGCTAATGCTGGGCCTACTGCAGGCATAGCGCTGGGTACTTTGCCACCACTTACTCTTCACTGTGCCAAATAAAACCTTTAGTGAAGGCATTTGAAATGCACAATTCAGCAAATTATGAAATATTATTTGATATTTTAAATTTGTTCAAAATCTTTGGGCATTAAAAATGGCAATTACTGAGGGTAAAACAGGATGAATTATTTTAGCATACATTTTTCGTGCGTTGTGGGGAAAAGACAATTCAGCACTATCTAGTAATGTTACAATAACTATTCATGGTCATTGTTGTAATTTAACATTGGAATACTCATTATAGTGCCATCTAGCGGTATTACAAGTAGTTGTTAGAGTTAAGTGTTAAAATGTTCACACTGGGGGCTGAATTTTCGGGTGTCTCTCCACCCCACCAAGGTTGGGAACAGAGGTTGGGGGGATGCACAAAAATACTGGTGCTGGCTGGCTTGTCAGTTTTAAGATGCCGTTCTTGGCGCCAGCAATGTTCACCAGGGCAGGACAGCGATCCCGCTTGCTTCCCCATTGAGGCCAATTAAAATACATAAAAAGCTCGTGAGGAGCTTGTTGCAGAGGGAGGATGGAATTTTGAAGGGAACTTAAAGGTTTCAGGAATTATCTTTCTGATCAGCTGAAGGGAGGGCAGGTGCAGAATGGGGAGCCAGTCAGGGTTGCCCCAGGGAATCATCCCAGCCCCATACGAGAGTCAGCGGGGCGAAGAGGGACTTGGTATTTGCAAAGAAGGTGCCCTTGGTGCTGGGCAGGTGGTGAAGACAGTGGGCATTCAGCACTTGGCCATTGAATGAAGTCATCATGCACCTCCACTCACCACCCCCCCCCCCCCCCCCCCCAGAATCACAGGGGCAGATGAGCAGTGGACAAGGCTGCCAATCACAGGGTAGTCACCTGTCCAAAAGGAAGGCTGAAGCTAGAAATGGGGGTACACGACTACACAAGAAGGGTGGCGCCCTGAGCAGCAGGAGGTCACAGGAGAGGAAAGAGGAGCTTGATGACAATGGAGGCCATACCTTCAACATAGGATCTACTGCCGAAGATGGAGCTACCTGGAGATGACCAAGACCCAGTGCCACAGGAGACTGTGACTCTCCAGGCAGATGGTCACAGAGATCTGTGATCTTGCCGCTGAAGACCTCGCATCTCTCAGTACTGGTCACCATGCCCTTCAGTAGCCATCAAAATCATTGTGGCCTTGAACCTCTTTACTTCTGGCTTCAACAATGAGCTGCAGATCTTGGTAGTACCTCGCAAACAGCTGCCACCACTGCAGCTCACTGGTCACTGATGCTCTCTTTGCCAGAGCTGGACAGTATATTAATTTCACAACAGACATGGCTGCTCAGGGACAGAGGACATAGGGTTTCGCCATCATCGCTGGATTCCCCCAGGTGCAGGGCATCATTGATTACACCCATGTGGCCATCAAGGCATCGAGTGACTAGCCAGTGAGCACAACAAGAGCTCCCTCCAAGTGTGCGCTTGCTTTCCTGGCAGCTGCCATGACTCCTTCATCTTCATGCCTCAGATCTTCAAGCCAATCCCTAAAGTGCATGGATGGATCCAAGGGAACAAGGAATATCTCTTGAAGACATGGCTATTCATTCCTCTACAGAAGCCCCAGACAGAGGCACAGAGGCAGTACAGCCAATGCCACCTGCTCAGTAAGACCACTATTGAGCAGGCCCATGGGGCTTCTGAAGATGCACTTCCAGTGCCTGGATCAGTCAGGTGGTATGCTCCTGCACGTTTCTCGGATATTGTGGTGGTCTGCTGCATTCTCCATAACATAGCCCTCCGGAGAGGTGTGGACGTTGAGGCTCTGGAAGGAGACAGCTCATCAGGGGAGGAGCAGGAAATGCGAGGGGAGGAGGAAGTAGAGGGAGAGGGAGATGGTGCTGAACAGAGAGGTGCCCGGCTGCACAACGAGATAGCTCAGGGTGCGAAGGGTTTGTGAAGATGCCATGAATGTCAAGGATCTCCCGATTCAGGGATCTTTCAACGGAGTCCCTCTGACCCAGGTTGAGGAGCATAGCATGGAAGGCAGGCTGAGCTGCGTATGCTGACACATGCATGAAAGACACCGCCTTGAATGTTTAATCACTTACCACCATTGACGGAAGCACATCTGCTCAGGGGTTTTGCTCTCACCATGGAGGATCCAGTTAGCTCTTTCACAACCTTATGCCCACTTTTCCTGTCATGGCAGCAATAAAAGGAGTCCCAGACATGTGGCTTAAAGTGTCAAAATTTATACAGTACAAACAGAAGAAAACAGTAGACAGAGAGTAAGAACAAACCCCAGTAACCCACTTAGTGCCCTGTGCGATGCAGTGGCCTCCTCCTGCCACCCTCTGCAAAGAGGACCTCCCACCTCCTCCTTCACGGTCTCCAACATTAGATCCAGGTCAGCATCGATGAAGCGAGGAGCAGCCCTGGCCCGGTGCCAGGCCTCCGGCTCTCCTGTGACATCTCGCTTCCCTCTACTGCAATGGAAGACTTAGGACGAATTCTGATGAATATGCCAGAAGAAATGAGCAGCCTCAGTGATGGCGAGTCTATATCAGTCTCCCACTTCATCTGCCCCCACTGGCTCTAATTGGACATGAAACCTGTCTCCGTATCAATTAAGGGCTCACTCCCATGAACATCTTGAATCAGTTTCCCATTAGGGACAGGTTTCCAACCTGAAAACAATGTTACAACCGACCGCTCCAGTCAAAGCCCCCAATCAAAATAAACTATTCTGATTGTGGTGGGTGAAACATACTGTTAATTCAATCACGTCGCTCCACAGATCGCCTAACATATCATTTAAAACTTTCCAAATTAAAGAAAGACCCAGCCAAATTGTACCATCTATTAACCCCTAAATGAGGCTAACCAAACCAGGTGTCTTTAAATCAATAAATTTACTCTTTAATTAGAAAAATGAAATTCTTAAACACTATGAAGATATAAACAACATTTAAAATAGAAAAAATTAGAGTCCTTGCAAATTTATAGTCTAATGTTGCTTGAAGTCCTTACAGCCTTCCGATGGGGGGGGGGGGGAAGGGTCTTCCATAGTAGAACAGTCCATAGTCTAACTCCAACAGTAAGAGATGCTTTCCTTCTTCTTTTCAACAATTAACAACTTGCAAACACTTTCAATAGAATCAATCTGACTTTAGAGTTTTTTGAGGGATAAAAGATTGTTACAGTCTAACTTCCCTTCCTTCAGTTTAAATTATTAGAGATCTCTGTTTTGGCTTGACATTATTTTTAGAATTTTGAGAGATAATTAAACAGACTAAAATTCTCTTCCTTCAGTTTAAATGGCTGAGAGCTCTTTTCTCAGGTGCTAATGTCGCACCTGTCTGTCTGTGTTCTGTTAGAACAAACTATCTTCGACTAAAAAGGCAGTTCAAAATTGAATTGTAACAAATGTATCACTTGATACTCACTCCAAGTGGCTATATCCATGGTAACAAGAATGCACCCTTTGCATCGCAGTCTCCAAATGGTTGTATCCAACGGCAACCGAAAATGCATTTTCTCTAACTCCTGAGGCTTGCTGGTTCTTAAAGCAGTACTGATCCTTTGCAAGACTTAAAGGCAAACCGCATATTCCCCGGAGAAAAAAAAAACTGCAGGACCATAACAACAAACACGGCTCCTGTTTCTGCCCCCATGGCAAAATTTCAGCCCTAGCATTCTCATTTGAAATGTTAGCATATCTATAAATATACACACCCACACACACACACTAAATATATAATATACAAAAATTTGTGTCTCCACCTTTTGCTTGTCACATTTACTTCCTGTCATGATTTAGTTACGTTTGGTGTGACTATTTTCTCATGACTGGGTAATTCCCTAGGTGCTTTACAAAAGTGCCTAGATATTCATAATTACTTCTGTTGTAATGCAGCCTCCCAACAGTAGGTGCTATTGTAACATTTCTGCTCTTTTTCCCTGATGCCGACCTAAGCCAACCTTATCTTTCTTTGCAGGCTTACCACTCAGACCTTACCTGGCACTGCTCCTTGTCCTAGTTCTGCCATTTTAAAGTTTTTACTGTCAAGGTCCCCAAAGCTGGGACCTGGCAATTTCTTTTCAGTGCTCATTGCACAGAGAAAAGTGGCAGGAAGATGGAGAGGTGGAGACTTGGGGAGATGAGTTCTAGGGAAACAGAATAGAGAGGGGGAGAGATTAGACGACGATGGTAACGAGACATTGGGGAGATATCTGCGCGAGATAGGTGGATCAAACAGGGAGCGAGTGATCTCAAGGCAGGTGTAGAATCTAGAAATAAACAGGAAGCAATTAATAAGACAGAAAATCAGTTTACAGACAGAATACTTGTGGAAGAAAGAGATAGAGATCAGGTACATGGACATAGATCCAGTAGGACACAAAGATCTTTGATGGGAAGAGCTTAGGAGGGGAGTGAGAAAGCTCATTTAGAGATACAGTTACACATGAAAGAAGAGAACAAAAGAGAAATTTGGTTGTTTATAGAGATAGAAGAAAACGATGAATGAGAGTCAGACAAGATCGAGATGAGCAATACTATGGGAGAGCTACTATAACGTAGTAAAAATCTTGCATTTGTATGCAGTTGCCATTGTCATTATTTTGTCAGGCTGGAGAAATGCGTGCTTATCTATATATTGCAATCAATATTTCCTATCATCTCTAAACACTTGCTGCAGACTTTCTAATGTTAATTGTCTCTGCCTAGATGATCCTATAATTGGGTTTCCCATTCATAACACTTAATGTTTCAATGTGTTTTTCTTGTAACACAATCCCTGTAACTTTGTGCAATTTCCTATTAAATTTCAGAATTTCCTCAGGTCTGCTCCTGCTCCATTGCCATGACTCTGGAAGTGTGGTATCTTTTGCACTTGTGCCAAAGTGATGGCAGTGCAAAGCAACTGTGAGGAAATTTCCAGCTTTGGTTTGAGCCGGCATTTAATGGAAGACTTTGGCAACCAGAGTGAATTTGTTAACCTTCATCTGAATATCTTTGATACACCATTTTTCTCTCAGTAACTGAAATTTATAAAGGAAGAAAGCCTTTCAGTTTATTTGATCTCTATATAAATGCCGTTCTCGATTTCTGCTACCATGGTGTTTCTGAAACCTTTGCTTTGGGCTTTCTTTATCCCTTTATGATTCTTATATCACTTTATACGATGTTAAATTGGGATTATTTACGTCCATTACAAAAGCAAGCCAAAGGCTGGATATTCCGCAGTGTCTGACTTACCTCCTCAAAGCCTCTCCAACGCAGCTACAAGGCACAAGATATATTGGTCTTGGAGGCAGTACTATGCAGATTTACCAGAATTATATCAGGGCTTAAAGGTGAAATTATGAGGACAAGTTGCATAAATTTTGCTTGTATTTCCTTGAATTTGGAGGTTGAGAGGTGACTGTTGGATGGACAACCAGAATGCTGACCATGGCACTTTGGAGTAGGAAGCTGTCCAAAGGGAGGAGGGGAAGCGTAATTTTGGAGTCGTATGGGGATTCAGTAGTTAGAGGGATGGATAGTATCCTTTGTAAGCAACATTATATGTTGCCTACCTGGTGCATGGGTGAAGGACATCTCGAAGCAGATTGAAATGATATTGGAGAGGGAGGGGGAAGATCCAGTCGTTGTGTTCTATGTCAGGTCCAACAACATAAGAAAGAAGTCCTGTTCAGAAAGTACCAGAAGCTAGGAGCGAAATTTTTAATAAAAGGACCTTAAGGGTTATAATCTCTGAGTTATTAGCCAAACCATATGCAAATTAACATAGGAATAAGCAGATTAGGGAGGTGAACACATGCGTGACAGACCAGTGTGCGAAAGAGAGGTTCCATTTTATGGGACACTGGCACCAGTACTGGGACAGGAAGGAACGGTTCCATTGGGACGGGCTCCCTCTGAACTGGGCTGGGACCAAGGTCCCTGCGGAAAGTTTAAGAACTTAAGAACTAGGAGCAGGAGTAGGCAATTCAGCCCCTTGAGCCTGCTCTGCCATTCAATACGATCATGGCTGATTTCATCTCAGCCTTAACTCCACTTTCCTGCCCATTCTCCATAACCCTTCAATCCATTACTAGTTAAAAATCTGTCTATCTCCTCCTTAAATTTACTCAATGCCCCAGCATCCACCGCACTCTGGGGTAGTGAATTCCACAGACTCATGACTCTTTGAGAGAAGTAATTGCTCCTCATCTCTGTTTTAAATCTGCTACCCCTTATCCTACAATTATAATTAGGGCAATTCTTTATGCAAACGCACGGAGTAAAAAGAGCAAATCAAATGAATTGCTGGTGTAATTTCAACTTAGTGGGTAGGACATGGCAGTCATTACCGAGGCATTGCTCCAAGACGGTCAAGACTGGGAACTGAATATACCAGTTTATAAGGTCTACAGAAAGGATAGAGAATCTGGTAGAGAGAAGTAACATTTGTGATTAAGGATGAAATTACTTCTATGATAAAAGATGATATAATGAGAGATAAGCATACAGTGGAGACCTTATGCGTATAATTAAAAAATAGAAAAGGATTTAAGACTGCAGTGGGAGTTGTGTCCAGACCCTCTGCTACCCTTAGTAGCAGCTGTGAAGTAGCAGAATGTATTAATGCAGAAATTAGACAAGCATGTAGTAAAGGCAGGGTGGTTTTAATGGGGGATTTTAACTTGCATATATATTGGGATAAGCAAATTAGCTCATGTTAGAAAGGTAACAAATTTCTTGTGTATTTAGGATAGTTTTTTGCAACAATATGTCTTAGCACCAACAAGGAAGCAGGCAATATTAGATTTAATAATGAGTAATGAGCCAGATTTAATTAACAACCTAATGGTGCATGAATATTTATCTAATATTGACCATAATGTCGTGTTTGAAAGGGAGAAATATGAAATAGCTACTAAAATTCTAGATTTAGGTAAGGCTGACTTCAATGAGATGAGACAGACTGTCCACAGTAAACTGGGCAAATCTGGTAATATGTAAAATAATAGATCAGTGGGAGGTGGTCAAGGAAAATTTAACGTGATACAGAACCAGTTTATCTCCCTAACGAACAAAAGTACTACATGCCAAAAATAAGTGATGGATAACTAAAGAGGTAAGAGAAAGACAAAGCATACAAGAATACAAGAGATCCTGGTGAATGGGAAAGATACAAAGAACAGATGAAAAGGGTGACAAAACAGATAGTAAGAGCTATAAACAGGGAGTATGAAAAGAAACTTGCAAGGGATATAAACATCAACATGAAAAAACTTTTATATTAGGAAAAAGAAGGTGGTTAAGAGCAATGTGTCCCCCTTAAAAACTGATAATGGTGATGGTATAAATTAAAATAGGAATGGCAGGCATGTTAAATAATTACTTTGTATCAGTATTTACAGTAGAGGAAGAGGATAGCTTTTTGGATATCCCAAGGAAACTGATATTGAATTAGGGATGAGAACTCACCAAAATTCAAGAAATGGTACGGCTGAGGCAGGAGGAATGCACTGTTTTTCTAGTTCCACTTCTCCATAGGTCACAACAGATATTTAATATTTTTCCCCAGTTATCGATATGGTCAATCATAGACTCTATTTTTATCCCAGAATAAAATACACCAACCAGGTTTCTTTAATAAACAACAAAATTATCAGTTTATTACAAAACAAGTCTTAATCAGTAATGATGCAAAACATAAACACGGATTGAAATATAAAAGTTCACTTTTTACCTTAGCCCCTCATACACACACACACACACACACACATACACAGGTTAACCAAAAAAATAAAGTGATTTACTCTTTAGAGCTCTATTACAAAAAAAAGACAAAAAGAATACTTTGGCCAAATACTTGCTAATTCTTGACGAAAAAAGAGGAAGATATGGGAAGATGTCAGATGTCCTTTGTTTGGTTAGGTGTCCCAAATACATATAGATGGTTGTCACTGGGATCTTCCTAGAAAAGTTCTTATCAGGCGACATTGAAGATCAATTTGGGCAGGTTTTCCAGGAAAAATGCAGCAACAGTTTCAGTTTGTTTCTTACACATGCTTCTCAGAGCTTCTCAAAGAGATGGAAAACAGGCAGGCTTTTCAAACAGCTGGAACAAGATGAGGTGGGGTTTGCTCCCTTGGAAAGTTTTCTCCAACCGTCTTTTTTTCAAACACTGTCCATATCACCAACTCACTGTCTAAAGTGAAACCAAATACAATGTCACAAGAGTCAAGTCTCCTGACCCCTATAAATCTTCACCTGTCACTTCTTTGTAAACATCTTTCCCAAGTCAAAAAAACCCAGCTGGGTAATATGTGAAGACAGGTGCCTTCCAGTAAGGGCTTGTTTTTAGCACTCCTTGATTCTTTCTGTAACTGTTGGCTACAAGCTCAGTACAAAAGACCTTCTGATTACCTCTTTTTGAAAAAAAACACACAAAGTTCCAGCATCGATGGAATCTTTTTCAGTTTTAACACACAAATCCTCATAATTTAACAAAAAAAAGGAAGCACTTGGAACAGTATGAAAATTGACAGTAATTAAGAAAATAATAGCATTGAAGAGTGACAAATCCTGAGGAGCAGATGATTTTTATCCCAGGGTTTTAAAGGAAGTAGGTGAAAACATTGCAAATGCCCTAACTATGATCTTCCAAATTTCTCTCTATTTAAGAAAGGTAAGAGATGGAAACCTGGGAATTATAGATCAGTTAGCCCAACATTGTTGTCAGGAAATTGCTAGAGTCTAAAATTAAGGATGGAGAGACTGAACACCTTGAACATTTTCAGCTGATTGGAGAATGTCAGCATGGATTTGTAAAGAGTAGGTTATGCCTGACGAAACTGACAGAAATTTTTGAAAAAGTGCCTGAAGTAGTGGACAAGGAAATGCCAATTGATGTTATTTATATGAACTTACAGAGGTATTCGATAAAGTCCCTCATAAGAGATTGTTAGCTAACGCTGAATCTCATGGAATTGAAGGAAAATTATTGACCTAGTTAGGAGATTGATGGAGTGGCAGGAGACAGAGAGTAGGGATAATGGGCAGGTACTCTAATTAGCAGGACATGACAAGTGGTGTTCCATATGTTAGGGCCTCAACTATTGCCATATTTATTAACAACTTAGATGATGGGACAGAAAGGAACATATCCAAATATACCATTGACACAAAGATAGGTGGCATTGGGAGCAGTGTAGATAGAAGCACAACATTATAGAGATATTAATAGATTAAGTGAATGGGCAAATCTGGAGCAAATGGATTTTAATTTAGGCTAGTGTGAGGTCATCCACTTTGGACCGAACAAGGATCAATCGGAGTACTTTCTAAATGATGAAAAGTGAGAAGCGGGGAGGTCCAAAGAGACTTAAGGGGTTCCTGTACATATATAATTAAAATGCCATGAACAGGTACATAAATAATCAAAAAGGATAATAGAATGCTGGCCTTTATATCTACAGGAATAAAATACAAGGAGTTAGAAGTCATGCTACAGGTATACAATGCCCTGGTTAGACCACACCTGGAGTATTATGAGCTGTTCTTGTTATCATACCTGGATACATTGGTCTTGGAGGGAGTGCAGCATAGATTTACCAGAATGATACCTGGACTCCAAGAGTCAGGTTACAAGGAAAGATTACACAAACTCGGGTTGTAATCCTTGTAATTTAGAAGATTAAGGGCTGAATTTTACAGCCCCTCCCGACATTGGGAGTCATGGTGGGGGGTGGGGGGGGTGGTGGTGGGGGGGCGTGGGTGGCCAGAAAATGCCTCTGCATGAGGCCTGCCATGGGCCTCGACGCTGGGAAGGCCCGGCCCGATATTGCCTGCGGTGGCGAGGCCCCGTGGCGTCACTCCCCCCACCCCCCCACCGGCCACTTGGCGATGGAACCAAAATTTAAATATTTAAATTGAGTTAAATTAATGAATTAAATACTTGCCCACTCTCGCTGTCCATTCTGGTGACATTTTGGTGGTGGTGGCCGGCACTCCTGCGCCTTCAGATCTCCCTTTGGAGATCTGATGCGGGACACTGCTGGGGAGGGGGAAGCAGGTAAGTATTTCAGTGAAAGGGCTGGGGGGGGGTGGGGGAGGTGGTGGGAGGCAGGGGACTGGGGTCAATCTAATATGATTGGAGGAGGGGATGGTGGGAGGGGGTTGAAGTTAAAAGTTTACGAACTTTGGGGGGAATGGAGGTCAGATACACAAGGTAAGTATTTTTTGGGGGAGGGAGAAAGAGGGTAAGAAATGAGTGTAAGGTTATTGGGGGGGGGGGGGTGAGAGAGGGGCTTGAAATATGTATTTAATTTTTAAAAATAAATTTTAATGGACCATCGCTTTAAAACTTTAAAAAGTAAAGATGGGGCTTGAAACCCTTTAAAAATGGTGTCAGGGCCTGCACAGTGGCACCTGACGCCGTTACCAGGGATAGATCATCCGCCCCCTCCCCATCATCAGGGTGTGGGCGGTCCGCCCTGGCCATTTAAATGAGCTGCCGCATTTATTATCGGGGCGGCTCCACGAAGAGCGGTCCGCATGTGCGGCGGCAATGTAAATTCCAGGCCTAAGTGTTGATTGATCGAAGTTTTCAAGATATTAAGGGTAACTAATAGGGTAGATAGAGAAAAACTAGTTTCGCTGGTTTGGGAATCTAGGATTAGGGGACACAGCCTAAAAATTAGAGCCAGGCCTTTCAGGAATGAAGTTGGGAAACACTTCTACCCTAAGGGTAGTTTAGGTTAGGAACTCTCTTCTGCAAGTGACAGTTGATACTGGGTCAATTGTTAATTTAAATCTGTGATTGATAGATTTCTGTTAAACAAAGGTATGAAAGGATATGGGACATAATTGGGTATATGTAAGCAAATCTCTGACAAGTGCAAGAACTATAGGGCAGTAATATTAGGGGATTTTAACAACCCCAATATTAACTGGGATAGTTTTAGTGTGAAAGGAATTGAGGGAGAAGAAATCTTGAGGTACATTCAGGAGACCTTTTTTGGCCAGTATGTAGCAAGTCCAACAAGAGAGGGCACAGTTTTAGACTTAGTTTTAGGAAATGAAGATGGGCGGGTGGAAGGAGTGGCAGTGGGAGAGCATTTTGGTGGTAGTGATCATAATTCAGTCAGTTTTAACATAATTATGGAAAAGGACAGAGATAGAACAGGAGTTAGAGTTCTCATTTGGGGCAAGGCCAACTTTACTAAACGGAGAAGTGATTTAGCGAAAGTGGACTGGAAACAGCTACTTGAAGGTAAATCAGTGTCAGAGCAGTGGGAGGCATTCAAAGGGGAGATTCAAGGCATTCAAAATAAACATGTTCCCACAAAGAAAAAGGGTGAGATGGCCAAATCTAGAGCCCCATGGATGTCAAGGAGCTTACAGGGCAAGATAAGTTGAAAAGGAAAGCTTATGTCCGACACCAAGAACTCAATACTACAGAAAGCCGAGAGGAGTATAGGAAGTGGAGGGGTGAAATCAAAAAGGAAATCAGAAAAGCAAAGAGACGGCATGAAAGAATATTGGCAAGCAAAATCCAGGTGAACCCAAAGATGTTTTATCAGTAAATAAAGAGTAAGAGGATAACTAAGGAGAAAGTAGGGCCCATAAAAGTCCAAAAAGGTAACCTATGTGTACGAGCAGAAGATATTGATATGGTTCTTAATGAATACTTTGCATCTGTCTTCACAAAAGAGGGGAACGATGCAGATATTGTAGTTAAGGAGGAGGAGTGTGAAGTATTGGATGTGATAAACATAGGGAGAAAAGAAGTATTAATAGGATTAACATCCTTGAAAGTTGATAAATCACCAGGCCCAGATGAAATGTACCCTAGGCTGTTAAAAGAAGCAAGAGAGGAAATAGCAGAGGGTCTGACCATCATTTTCCTGGATACAGGTTTGGTGCTGGAGGACTGGAGAACTGCTAATATTGTACCTCTGTATAAAAAGGGAGAGAGGGATAGGCCAAATAATTACAGGCCAGTCAGTCTAACCTCAGTAGTGGGCAAATTATTGGAATCTGTTCTGAGAGACAGTATAAACTGTTACATAGAAAGGCATAGATTAATCAAGGATAGTCAGCATGGATTTTTTAAGGGAAAATCTTGTTTGACCAACTTGATCGAATTTTATGAAGAAGTAACAAGGAAGATAGATGAGGGTAGTGCAATGGGTCTACATGAATTTTAGCAAGGCTTTTGACAAGGTCCCACATGGCAGACTGGTTAAAAAAATGGGATCCAGGAAAACGCAGCAAGTTGGATACAAAATTGGCTCAGTGGCAGGAAACAAAGGGTAATTGTTGACGGGTGTTTTAGCGACTGGAGGGCTGTTTCCAGTGGTGTTCCGCAGGGCTCAATACTGGGGTCCGCTGCTTTTTGTGGTATATATTAACGATTGGGATGTAAATGTAGGGGACATGATCAAGAAGTTTGCAGACAACATAAGATTGGCAGTGTGGTGGATAGCGAGGAGGATTGCTGTAGGAAGAAATTGATAGTCTGGTCAGATGGGCAGAAAAGCGGCAAATGAAATTCAAGCTGGAGAAGTGTGAGGTGATGCATTTGGGGAGGTCAAACAAGGCAAAGGAATATGGGATAAATGGGAAAATACTGAGAAGTGTAGAGGAAGTGAGGGACCTTGGAGTGCATGTCCACAGATCCCTGAAGGTAGCAGGGTAGGTCGATAAGGTGGTTAAGAAGGCATATGGAATCCTTTCCTTTATTAGCTGAGGTATGGAATATAAAAGCAGGGATATTATGCTGGAACTGTATAACTCATTTGATTAGGCCACAACTTGTGTACTGTGTGCAGTTCTGGTCACCTCATTCCAGAAAGGATGTAATTGCATTAGAGAGGGTACAGCGGTGATTTACGAGGATGTTGCCAGGACTGGAAAAATGCAGCTATGAGGAAAGATTGGATAGGCTAGGGTTATTCTCCTTGGAACAGAGAAGGCTGAGGGGAGATCTGCTTGAAATGTACAAAATTTTGAGGGGCCTGAATAGAGTGGAGGTGAAGGGTCTATTTAACTTAGCAGAGAGGTCAGTGACGAAGGTCATAGATTTAA
Source organism: Heterodontus francisci (assembly GCF_036365525.1). Taxonomy (NCBI): domain Eukaryota; kingdom Metazoa; phylum Chordata; class Chondrichthyes; order Heterodontiformes; family Heterodontidae; genus Heterodontus; species Heterodontus francisci. The sequence goes on along the minus strand of NC_090388.1, from coordinate 30,193,916 downwards.
AGTGATTGGTAGAAAAATTAGAGGGGAGATGAGGAAAAACATTTTCACCCAGAGGGAGGTGGGGGTCTGGAACTCACTGCCTGAAAGGGTAGTTGAGGCAGAAACCCTCAACTCATTCAAAAGGAGTCTGGATATGCACCTCAAGTGCTGTAACCTGCAGGGCTATGGACCAAATGCTGGAAGGTGGGATTAGAATAGGTGGATTGTTTTTTGGCCGGCGCAGACACGATGGGCCAAGTGGCCTCTTTCTATGCCTTAAACTTCTATGATTCTGTATGGAGTTATGTCACAGATTAACCATGATCTTATTGAATGGCAGAGCAGGCTCAAGAAACAAATTGTCCTACTGTTATTCCAATGTTCCTCTCTTAGTGACAAGGAGGCAAGGGAGAGGGGTTTAAAAAGACAAACTGTAGTGGAGAAGTTGTGGGTTATCTTTGTATTCCAGGATGATCCTGGAATAGTGAACAGTTTATTTATTCAGCTAATCACATCACTCAATTTATTTTATCAAATGGTCCTGCAGCCAACTGATCCAACCAGACATGTAGGAAATACCATTTATAACATAACAAAACAAAAATAATTAAATCATTCACCATCTTCTATAATAATACTCAGTTTTTTCTGTCCAGACTGTTTTGATTGGTCAGTTTAAGGGGCGCATCTGTTGGTGGGCAGTGCCTGGCACACACATAGGCACATGTAGTACACGGAGAACTGGAGCGCGTGACATGTGCGGCTGCCAACGGTTGGTGACGGTGGCGGCATGTGGTGCGTGGGTTGGTGGAGAACAAAAACAGCGTAAGGGAAGGGGAGACCAATCACGAAGTTACGCTGGCTGGAGAAGTTGTTTCATTGAGGGATGGGATGGGTTTGATGGGACAGTTGGGGATGACACAGAAGGGATGGCATGGAAAGGATGGAATGGCATGGGTTGGGGATGACATGGGAGGGGTGGCATGGGGTGGGGGGGTGGATGAGATAATGGAATTCGTTAAGTGTGGCAAATGACAGGGACAATTGTTTGATACAACTTATTATTCCAAAGTTATTCTTTGTGCTAAAAATGAAGATGTACAAGATTTGAATGAAAAAGTTTTAGAAAAGCTGTCAGGTGTATTAAAATAATATATCAATATTGATTCTATAGACAAAGATGATGGTAACAGTCTATGACCTCCAGAGTTTCTACACAGTCTAACTTCAATGGGCATACCACTGCACAAACTTAGAGTCAAGGAAAGAGCAGTTAGAATGTTACTATGAAATTTGAATCCTACAGAAGGATTTTGTCATGAAACAAGATTGGTAGTTTGGAAACTGTTTTCTTTGATGATAGGTGCAAAAATTACAACAGGCAGCTATCATGGAAATAGAATATTTATTTCTTGAATAATATTGAGCCCTTCAGATGTAAACCTTTCTTTCAACTGAGGAGAAAACAGTTCCCATTTAGACTTTCATATTCTATGACTATAAAAAAAAGTCACAAGGCAAGACTCTTGACAAAATTTGTATTTATATTGCTAGGTCTGTTTTTACACATGGACAGCTTTATGTCACTTTTTCTAGAGTGAGAAGTTTTGATGCTGTTAAAGTCTTTGATGAAAGAATAACTAGAAATCCTGTATTTAAAAGAAGCACTGTTGCAAGAAAGATACTAAATTTGACCACAATTGTTTTGCGGGTGCCTGCTAGTTAAATCATGAAAAGACAATAAAAGATACTTAGAAACAAAAATGGAAGCAGATAAAATGAGAAAAACAGGCAGCAATGATATAAAGAGAAGATGAAGAGATATCATTTTATCCATTGAGCAATCTCATGGCAATCAGCTGTTTTTTTTATTCTGCTACATGTCTGTAAAATGTATATACTTTCATAGATTGAGATCCTTTTGGTTCAGTTTTATTTTAGAACCAGACGGTTTCTATGTTGTAAATAATTGCACAGCATCAAAAGAAAAACATATGAAGTACACCTTGCAACAAGCATGCAGATTCTTCAAAAAAAAAAACATCTGGTACATTGCATGGTTTGAATGAAGTACAGCTGTGCACCTCAAAAAGTTAAATCTGTGACCCATAGTTGTTCACCTAAACTTTAAATCTCATTTCTTCATATGACTGGAAGTAAAGAATTTTACTGCCTTTTTTATTTCACCCAGTTTTTTCTTCCCCAGGCAACGCACTTCCTGCAGTTTAATGAGTAGCTCGTGTGGTCTGCACACACATCACTCCCATCCCATTCTTAGTTTGGTGCCAGGAAACAAGCGAGAGCAGTCTAACAAACGTTTCCCATTTTATTTCCCACTCCTTCCCTCAATGAACCCAGTCATTGGCTGCTTGCTGGCCTCTGCTTGACAACTCCCTGCAGCAATGGCCAAGGTTAAGAATTCAGCTGAGTGGGAGATGGAGCTTTCATCCCACTATTTTTTTGGCACCTTGCTTTTGGGTTCTGCCATCCACATAGTCAAGATTGTTATTGCCAAGCGTAATGAACTCTGAGAATGAACTGATGTCCCTTTTTGATTGCTGTCTATGAACATATCAATGAAATAAAGAGAAGAGACACACGCAGCTGGGAATATCTGCAATAAATAAATGGAAATGGAAGATTAGAAATGTTGCAAGTTGATCATTTTAATTTGCTATAATTTGCAGAGTCACATGATCCAACCATGATCAGAACAAAACAAAATATGTAAAACTCTGTGCATGAGTTTATTCCTCAGCTTTTGGATTTTTTGATGCTATTTCCTCTTTACATTCTTCAAGCAGTATTATCTAGGCAGTTCTTAATCTTAATCATGCTTTCAGTGCATGGACTCAACTGAATTTTAAAATACATTACAACTGACAAAATGTCAATTCTTCAGAATGAAGTAATGGCTAAGGGGTTCTTGTGTATTTTCAGGGGTTGTTTTCAAAATGTCACCAGTATTCTTAAGATGTGTTTCAGGGAGGCTGGGTTACTGTTTTGTTGAACAATCTTGACTCTAACACTGTGCATATATAGACTTCTTGATGAAAACCTCCGGAGATTCATTGATCCAATTTTTAATATCGTCACTGTAACACCACATAAGATTTTACTCACGTTGCTGCACATGCTACTGGCCTAACCTTCCCCTGGGGACATTGATCCATTACTCACTTAATTATTTGTGGAATATTACTTTTCTTACTAATTCAAATACAATACACTACATACATCAAAACATCAACTGTATTGGTTTTTATTTGGCAGTTACTTATTTTTTTAGATTAGAGATACAGCACTGAAACAGGCCCTTCGGCCCACCGAGTCTGTGCCGACCATCAACCACCCATTTATACTAATCCTACACTAATCCCATATTCCTACCAAACATCCCCACCTGTCTCTATATTTCCCTACCACCTACCTATACTAGTGACAATTTATAATGGCCAATTTACCTATCAACCTACAAGTCTTTTGGCTTGTGGGAGGAAACCGGAGCACCCGGAGAAAACCCACGCAGACACAGGGAGAACTTGCAAACTCCACACAGGCAGTACCCAGAATCGAACCCGGGTCCCTGGAGCTGTGAGGCTGCGGTGCTAACCACTGCGCCACTTATGCTTTCTTTATACTAATTTAGACAAAATTAAAATGAGATGAAACACGTAATACTTACTACCAATTACAAAAAACTCTATGATTTATGTTTACCTTATACCTAGGATGATGTGGTGTTGCAGTCAGGGATAGGCACAGACATGTTGCACCGTGGATATTTGACAAAATTATTGACTCGGCCACGAGCATGGGGGCAATTAATCTGTATATAAAATGTATTGCCAATCTAATGCCATCAAAACACATTTCTCCCTATAAATAAAGTAGCTAAGCATACAAACATCAATGGAGAGCAGCACAACTGTATTAGCTAGCTAGCAAGCAAAATACTATGCAATGCCAATGCAAGTTACTTTGTTGACAGAATAGAGCTAGCTACATCATGTCACAGGGTGGTAGATGGACCTTATCGGATGACCTCTGTGGATTCACACTGTATCAGGAGTGCAAATTCATCCAATAAACTATGAAACTCAAGGAGAGGATTGTTATTGTGGTTATTGAGGTGAGGCAATAGAAAAATCAGCAATAGGAAGACAGACCATTTCTCACACTGCTATTGTCACAAGACAATTTAACCCATATTGGACAATCTTTGTGCAACTTCTCCACCCGCTTGTAATATGTGTCTGAAGACAGGGCAGCCAACAAAAGGACAGTGATCTCCAAATCAGGAGAATTTTATAGGATGAAGAAAATAGTACTTCAGAAGAGTCATGTAAAACAGAAAAGCAGAATGGGACAGGAAGGGACAGAGAGATTAATGGTATGTGGCCAAGACTTGTTCATTCATCTTGGCAGGTTGTTAAATGAGGTTCTGGATTCTAAAATACAGAATCAACAGCATCTCTCATAGACAAAATGTCATTTACTCACCAAAGCTAGTGACAAAATTAGATAAACATGATTACAAATAAAGAACGCCCTTCAGTTCCTCCAATAAAGCGATTCTCTTAAATTCACTTATGTCTATATCTCAGTCTATCACTGTTGATTCCGATTCAGCTCTGACAAGATAATTATTAACAAAAAGCTTTTCTGCAAAAAGTTGAACAGTTGTTACTGCATGTATTATTCAGTTACAAAATGGTTAGTCACTATCTGTCAGATTGTACTCCAGACTAACCAATTTATGTCCAAGGCAAATCTCTTATCTGGTGTCAAAGATGACTTTTAACATAATGTAATTATACGATACAGACAACTTTCAAATGACATTGGCCACTCGGATTATCTGCCCTCAAACTGGATAGTAAATTATGCACATTGCAATTACTGATATTTGACATACTTGTAAAACTTGCCCTTTAATCCAATTTGCAGCACAAAAATCAGTTAATGACTGTTTCTAACAAGGTAATTGAAACATCATAAGTTTTTAGTATGTCTTCCATGACAGATTTTAAAACTGCAAATGCAGCATGGATCTTGTTAAGATATCATAGACAGTTCATCACAGATTAAGGTTTATTAAAGCTATCCATTATATTGTATTTACTAACTATTGTATATGGGTCAGCAGCATCCTGTTTTTGCCAATTTCATTCTGCCCTAATACACTGTACTCTTGTATTCATGAGGAACTTATAGTGCTGATTTCTGTAGATTCCTTGGATTTTCTTGCCTGTTTTTCCCTCGATACAAGTTCTGGAACAATGTGATTCCAAATGGATAACAGACGACATTTACATAGAAGTAAAACTCAGCAACTTTCAACATGTCACTGAGCTTGTGTCCCAAGTGAAAGGGATGCATGCGCAGAGCATAGAAATCGAGACATTCCTTAAGTGACTTTTGCCATTTTAAAATGGGCGGCACAGTGGTGCAGTGGTTAGCACCGCAGCCTCACAGCTCCAGTGACCCGGGTTCGATTCTGGGCACTGCCTGTGTGGAGTTTGCAAGTTCTCCCTGTGACTGTGTGGGTTTTCGCCGGGTTCCCCCCGTTTCCTCCCACAGCTAAAGACTTGCAGGTTGATAGGTAAATTGGCCATTATAAATTGCTCCTAGTTTAGGTAGGTGGTAGGGAAATTGAGGAAAGGTAGGGATGGGGTAGGAATATGGAATTAATGTAGGATTAGTATAAATGGGTGGTTGATGGTCGACACAGACTTGGTGGGCTGAAGGGTTTCAGCGCTGTATCTCTAAATAACTAAAATAAATAACATAAGCCTTAAAACTTGTGTTTTAAAATAACCTAGCTGCTAGGCTTGGAGCCATGGTCTCCAACTTTTTTCACATGAGGGCCACATTACAATTTTTGTAATAGGGGGCCGGTGAGACAATTTCGGAAAGCTAAAGGCATTAAAAATTTATTTTACTATTTATCAAAACATCAACAAATGTGCATTTTTGTGAAAAAGCTTTAAATGAGAAGACTAATTTATTGACTTACTTTTTCTTCACTATGTTGGACACTGATTTAGTGAGATACCTGACAGTTTTTTGCTTGCACAAGTAGTCAATGTCTACCCGCGATGTAGCGATGCGGAGTATTCTGGTTAGATGTTCATCTGTTACAAGTGATCTGATTGCTCTCTTTCCCTCCTCTCTGTCTCTGTGTCTGCCACTCTCCCTCTCCGTGTCATCCCCCATGTTGTTGTCCCCTCTGTGTGACATTCCCCCCTCTGTGTCCCCCTCTAACCCTTCCCTCTCTCTGTCCCCCCTTTCTCTTCCCCCCCCCCCCCCCCCCCCCCCCCACTCTCTGTAACTGTTGCTGAGAGTGGGAACAGTGATTTCCAAACTTGGGAGGGCTTCGTGGTTTTCCAGCGGAGAGAAGAAGCTAATGGGAAATTTCATATCCTGAAATTATCCGTCATTGACCTCAAAATTTTTTACCACGGACACTGGTGTCCATGTATGGACAGGTTGCTGACCTCTGGTTGCAGTTTGATGATGCTCCAGCTAATAATTGTCACAACCTGTCATTAGATCTGTGATACCTTACACTGGGGGAAAGATTGCATCATAAATTCAATTTTACTTCCTAGGTGGTAATCTGCCAGAGTAGATTTTCCATCCATTCTAGAATGGAATGAAAATCAGGCAAGGTCAACTGCAGGTGGGCAATCTGCTTGGCCAGATTATCACCCAGGTGCTGGACAAAAATTTCCTTCTTTCTTGAGTGCATTTTCAGAGTGACTACAGATAGAAACCAGAACAAATCTTCCTAATAAATTCACAATCTTGGTTATAACACCAAGGAAGGTACCAAGTGAAGACCCAAAGGTAAAATCAGAAGACAAGTCATTCATTGTCAGTCCTGTGTAGCTGCTAGAGATTGTTTTAAAAGTAACTGGTAGAAGCCTTGGCAAAGCATTGCTTGCCTGCATCCTTGGCCAAGAATATGCGGTGCAAAGGCATGTAAAAAAAAAACTTAAAAGTGTAAACCAAACAAGATCCTCAGGATCTAAAATCTGTTAGTAGTTAGAAGTTTTAAATATATTTTAATTAAAATATATCCCTACTGGACTTCTCCTTTCTCCAAGACCATGAATTCCAAAAACACCATTAATCTGTCTTTCAAAATAAAGCATTCCAAACTATGATTTTAAGTGAATAACATACTTTGATAGTTATATTAGAAGAGTTTTTAATAATATTAGAAGAGGACATTTTTAGTAAGTGCTAAAGAAATGTGTATTCTAAGCCTAGCGTATATTAGACAAATGTGACAAATACAAGAACGATGAAAAACAGGGCATTTGAGCAAGTGAACCAATAACATCAGGCTTCATTACAGTGTTTGCCTAAGCAGTACTGGCTGTGAACCTATTGCTATTGCAAGTATGACCTGGCTTTCTGTTAATTAAAGAATGTAAAGACAAATAATCACAATCAGGATGTGGATAGTAATCTTGCAGTACACTGAAAACGCATGCCATTTAATTAAACTCCTCCACACAAGTGCTCTCTTCATTCAGTGAAATCATCAAGCGTACTCTGTTTATTATCATAGCATTGGAGATGAAAAGCATATTATTAGCAAATTGCTTAACTTTAGCCTTAGAAGTGAGGAAAGCAAATATTGTGGGTTAGCATACCCAAAGTTAAAACACAATCGTATGCCTGTCAGAGTTGGAGTTTGTGAACTCTTCATTGCACAGTCCAAACCATCTGAAAAAGATTGAGGCAAGGATAGCCAGTGTTTGAAACATTTTGGCAAGATTACAGAGAATTTGAGAGGGCTAGTGGTTTCCATCATTCTTCCCAGTCAGGTTTGGGGAAAAGAAACAAAACAGTATCAGAAAGATGTGGTTGCTGAATGCTGATCTAGCTCTGTGCTAGGTTTTTGACCTGATGGAACCAATGTTTACCCTAGTAAATTTGCATTAGATAAATATTATTTAAGTATTATAACCTGCATATTTTTTATTTTAAAAATATGGATTTTGTGTACTTGAGCTCTGCATGATAAAATAATTATGAAATTAGTCATACTCTAGTACTGTGTTAACGAATACAAAACATTACAAACAGCTCCTCTGGTGAATAGACCACCTGTCCAGGAAGGCCCTAGGTTTAATCAGTTTGTTAGTCTGAATCAGGTCAGCAGTGACATCATTAAAAATGGCTTCAATGACCCGGGACTAAGTGGCAGATAAAAACCAGCCATAGTTCCTGCTCCTGATCACTAGCCAGTGACCTCTGCTTAAAAGTGCATAGGTGAGGAGAGAACAAGTTTAGCTGTGATGTTTCCTTCATGACCAAATAGATTAATAGCACTTAAGAACTAGCTTTAAACAGGCTACTAGAAGTTTACTTTACCCCAGCAGGAGTACACACCATCAGAAGAGAATGGAAATTGGTATTGAAAATCTAATAGCTTTATAAAACATTAGCTGCATTTGTGTTCCTCAATTGCCAGTGTTCTCAGCCCCCAATATCCATCTGGCAGCAACACCAAAGCTAATTTACCTTGGTCACTATGGATAGTGACTAGGATGACATCTTTTCCATGCATTCCTGGCTGTCTGCTTTAGCAAATATAGTAAGTTTACTTTAGTTTTGCCACCAAATGTGAAATCCCTGCATGCCAAAAGCCCGTGTTAAGTGAAATATAAAAACATTTCTTGATTGCTACTGAAGATAGTTTAGCTGTATTAATCTCGCTCTGTCTTGCAATAGAAATGGACACCTCATTGCTGTTTAACTGTGAAAGGTATACTGGTGCTTCAGCCTAACCAGCATCTTCAAATATGAATGCACTAATTTATTTATTCAAAAACCTTTGTTGTGATAATTGATTACAAGATGATAACTTTATCTGACTCTCAACTATTTCCTTTTAAACATTAGGGAGTTTGAATTGCTTGAATGAAGGTGCTGGAACTACTTCAAACAATGAGAGATTAAAGAACTTTGTTGAAAGATCTTAGCTGTGAGGGACACAGAGGCCATTTTAGGATGTATGTTAAGATGACATACAAAGTTTAAAATAACAGGTTCTCAATTCACTCAACCTTCACAAATATCATTGTGATTGTTAAAGACTAAGTAAAAAAATTAGGTCCTCATCACCAGAGCACTAAAAAGAGTGCTATATTAATGACATCTTTTGTTGGCTTGGCTCTAAATTGGGCTTCACTTTTCTGTATGAATGTTTTTGTTATTCAGCTAATCAAACAATTCTGAAAGAACGAATCCTGCACATGATTAATGCTTTATTTTTGGAATAGGCATGGCTTCAAAGAAAAAGAGCAGGGGTTTGTACAGCATTTCCAGATTTAATTAAATATTTCTTTGTTAGATAGATATGGCTTTAAATAAAAAAAAGTGAGATTCTGAATTCCAAATTCCATTGACCTCAGTGGCACACAGTAAGCCAATATACAGATACAATTAAGTCCATATACAGATGCTTTACAGCAGGCAGCTTTTATAAGAAATCAGGATTCGGAACCCTGGTTAATATTTTTCCCTTCTTATCTTGAGACAGTATGGCCAAATATAATGCTGTTGCTGCCTAGCTACGATCAACTGGCTTAACATAGAATGGGGATTGTACCATGGACCTTCCTGGTTTCTCTGGCACTACATTATGAATATGTTGGTTATTTCTGATGTACATCAAATCAGATTCTGTGATTCTGTGATATGCAACTCTCTGATGTGCTTTTTTTAAAAAAAAGGATACTTTCACCAGTTTTCTCCCCTCCTTTCTTAGTAGGGTCTATTGACCAGGCAAAAATATTCATATTTTTTAAATCATTGTACTCAACGTGTGCGCAATATTGGCAAGGCAACATTGCCCAGAGATGGTGATGGTAGGATTTCTTGAGATTATGGACCATTAAGAGTCAAATATGTGCACAGGCAAGATTTTAACTCACTCAAAACCAATTCACTACAGAATTAAAATCAACCCCTTAGGGTGGGACTAGAGTCATATTTGAACTAGATTGCATAGTAGCGACAAGGTTCCTCCCCTGAAAGGTTGGACCTAGATTTTGTTGTTGGGGCAGAGTGGACAGAGCTTTGTTCTGCAATTAGCTGGAAAGATAAGTAAACAGGACATTTGAGTTTTCATAGCGTCTTTCATAATCTCAGGATGTCCCAGAGTGCTTCACAATCAATGTATTCCTTAATTGACTTGAAAAGCTTGTTGTTGATATTGGTTACCTGAAATAGAAAGAGCTTCAGTACCCATTATTTTGAGAGACCAGGATGGTTGGTGTGGGAAATATCATGCATGGCATATGCAAAAGCACAGCGAAGTTATCCCGTTAAGTATAGGACTCAAACCAGATTATTCTTTGCTAGCTGGTTAATTTTTATATTTAAATGAACAATTAGTTAGAATAAAGGATTGTTCGCTACAATTCAGGCTTCCTGACTGGGTGAAGGTCGTCGCAGATGTCAAGCTCAAGGTGGGTAGATTCAGATGGAAGATTTATTTTTCAAAAGCAAGTACTATCCCTCATCATTGAGAAATGCTAAGATGGAATCAAGTCCATTTGCAAAGGGCTTTTAAAGTCAAAGGATTGTTCACTAATTGGCCCCAAAACTACTCCAAAATGAAATGTGGGAAATTAGGAGCAGGTGGCAATTCCAACTAATCCAATGAAACAGCCACAAGAGATTAAGCCCTGCAGCTGTTGAGTTGAAACATATGGGTGGGCAATGCTCACATGCTCTCTGGTGGAAATGGGTTAGTAAGCCCCACTTCTAAGCAGTCAACTTCACTCCAGAAGTAGATGCCAAAGTAGCTCATATATTTTTGGCTTATGAACCTTCAAAATAGTCTGCCTCTATTTGAATTTTATTCCTCTTGATGGGAGGGATGAAAGTAGACCACAAATTCTTTGAGGCAGTCTGCTATGGTGTACACAGAACAAACTAATTTGGAATAGATTTCATATTGCTCTTTAAAATGATGCATTCATTCTTGTACATCTATGTTAGAATATGTCTCAAACAAAATGTTCAGAAGCTGGTATTTTGTGGAATCTACATATTAGATTTGTGAGAAAATTAACAAACTGGAATAGGTTTACTAGATCACGAGTCTGAAGTCAATAGAAATTAAATTTGGGAAAAATATATAATGACTGACTGATCTGATATCACCTCTTTTGCACTTATTGCCAAAATTAAGATTTCTCCCTCTCCCCTCCCTGTTCATTTGCTGTATGTGAAATAAAAAAGCTTAACAATTTGTACCTGCACTCAGTTCTCCAGATGTTTTCTCATTCTGCCTTCTAAAAGAATGAAGAAACAAGTGCAAAAGATATGTTATACTTCAAGTGAGATGCGTTGCTCTATTTCCTTGATTATACTTGCATACAAGAAGATATTGGGTTGTATGTCCTCTCCAGAATGCAAGGGATGTGGGATCTGCTTGCAGGAATGATTGCCACCACTGAACCTGGGAAGGTATCTGCAACAGACCTCCAAATTTGTAACAGACAGCGTGATGTGGGATTTGTCTGCATTATGGAGGTGTGATGTTGGGTTGCTTATTTTAGTTGGGTGATGGCAGTAATGCTCTGTGGTAAAGTAACTTATGGAGCTAGTCTTACCTTATTTTTTACTGCAATTCTTTCTTGTATACACTAAAGAATGGTAAAATAAATCAAACATGATGATTCACGCAGTAGTGTGAGATTTGGTGATTGCTTTCCACAGCTGCAATTCTTTTAGGTAGTACAGCCAGTTCTGTGATTTAAAGCTATGGTCTATCTAACAGTAAATTACAAAGTGCTTCATAAGAACACAAGAAGTAGGAGTATATCATTCGGCCAGTTGAGCCTGCTCTGCCATTCAATATGATTATGGCTGAGCTTGGGCTTCAAATCCACTTTCCTGCCCGCTCCCCATATCTGATTCCCTGAGAGACCAAAAATCTGTCTATCTCAGCCTTAAATATATTCAATGATGGCACTCCACAATCTTCTGGGGTAGAGAATTCCAAAGATTCATAACCCTTTGAATAAAGAAATTTTTCCTCATCTCAGTCCTAAATGATCAGCCCCTTATCCTGAAACTGTGCCTCCTTATTCTAGATTCCCCAGCCAGGGGAAACAATGTCTCAGTATCTACCCTGTCAAGCCCCTTGATAATCTTGAATGTTTCAATGAGATCACCTCTCATTCTTCTAAACTCCAGAGAATATGGACCCAATTTACTCAGCCTCTCATCAGAAGACAATCCTCTCATCCCAGGGACCAATTTAGTGAACCTTCACTGTACTGTCTCCAAGGTAAGTATATCCTTCCTTAAATAGGGAGACCAAAATTGCACACAGTATTCCTGGTGTGATCTCATAAAAAGCCTGTACAATTTTAGCAAGACCTCTTTATTCATGTGCTCTAATCCCCTTGCAATAAAGGCCAGCATGTCATTTGCTTTCCTAATTGCTTGCTGTACCTGCATGCTAACTGTTTGTGTTCCTTTACGGGTACACCAAAGTCGCTCTGAACATCAACATTTATAAGTTTAACGCCTTAAAAAAAAATTCTGCTTTTCTGTTCTTATGACCAAAGTGAATAACCTCACACTTCCCCACATTATACTCCATCTGTCACCTTGTTGCCCACTCACTTGACCTGTCTATATCTCTTTGCAGCCTCTTTGTGTCCCCTAACAGCTTGGATTCCTACCTAGCTTTGTATCGCCAGCAAACTTAGACACATTACTTTGTCTCTTCATCTAAGTCACTAATATAGATTGTAAATAGCTGAGGCCCCAGCACTGATCTTTGCAGCACTCCACTAGTTATAGCCTGCCAATTTGAAAATGCCCCATTTATCCCTACTCTTTGCTTCCTGTCATTAACCAATCCTCTATCCATGCCAATATATCACCCCAACTCCGTGAGCACTTGTCTATTAACCTTTTGTCTAGCACCTTATCGAATACCTTTGGAAATCCAAGTATGTTATATCTACTGGTTCCCCTTTATCTACCTTCCTAGCTACATCCTCAAAAAACTCTAATAAATTTGCCAAACAGGATTTCCCTTTCGTAAAACCATGTTGACTTGTTCTAATCATACAATGCTTTTGTAAGTGTATTGTTACTACTTCCTTGATAATAGATTCCAGCACTTTCCTGACAACTGATATCAGACTAACTGGTCTGTGATTCCCTATTTTCTCTCTTTCTCCCCTTTTTTGAATAGCGGTGTTACATTTGCTAACTTCCAATTTGCTGGGACCATTCTAGAATCTAGGGAATTTTGGAAAAGCACATCCACTATATCTGCAGCTATCTCTTTTAGAACCCTAGGATGTAGTCCATCAGGTCCTGGGGATTTGTCAGATTTTAATCTCTTGAGTTTTCTCTTCTGATATTAAGTACCTCAATTTTCTCACTCTTATTAGCCCCTAGGTTACCCTCTATTTCTGGTATGTAACTTGTCTATGTATTGAGAAGACAGACACAAATAATTTGTTCAATGTCTCTGCCATTTCCTCATTACCCATGATTACTTCTCCTGTCTCTGCTTCTAAGTGACCAACATTTACTTTAGATACTGTCGTCCTTTTTATATACTTGTAAAAGCTCTTACAATCTGTTTTTATATTCCTGGCTAGTTTACGCTCATATTCTATTTTTTCCCTTTTTATCAACTTGTTGGTGGCCTTTTGCTGGTTTCTAAAACACTCGCAATGCTCAGACTTACCATTATCCTTCATAACATTATAAGCCTCTTCTTTTAATCTAATACTATCCTTAACCTTCTTAGAAAGCCACTGTTGGATCTTTCTCGCTGAGTTTTTGTTTTTCAATGAAATGTATTTTTGTTGAACATTTTGAATTGTTTCTTTAAATGTTTCCCACTGTTTATTTACCACGATACCTTGTTGTCTATTTACCCAATCAATCCTAGCCAGCTTTCCCCTCATACCTATGTAATTGGCTTTATTTAAGTTTAAGATTCTTGTTTATGATTGGCGTATGTTGTTTTCAAACTTAATGTGGAATTCAATTGTATTATGATCACTATTTGCCAGTGAATCTTTTACTATGATATTACTAATTAATCCTGCCTCATTGCACAATACCAGATCTAAAATAACTTTATCCCTAGTTGGTTCCAAAACATATTGCTCCAGGAAACTGTTACAAAAGCATTCTACAAACTCTTTCAGACCACCTTTGCCAATTTGATTGTCCAGTCTATATGAAGGTTAAAGTCCCCCATAACTATTACATTGCCTTTGCTTACAAGCTCCAATAATTTCTTGTTTAATGCTCTGTCAACCAGTATAACCACTGTTAGGGGGCCTATAAACAACACCCACCAGCATTTTCTGACCCTTGCTATTCTTAATCACCACCCACACTGATTCTACTTTCTGAGCCAAGATCCTTTCTCACTAATGTTCTTTTGCCATCCTTTATTATCAGGGCTACCCCTCCTCCTTCTCCATTCTGCTTGTCTTTTTGAAATATTGTGTACCCTAGAATATTTATTTCCCAACGTTGGTCATCTTGTAACTATGTCTCTGTACTGTCGATTAGATCTAAACCATTTACCTCCATGTGTGCCACTAGTTCAACTATCTTACTATCTAAGCTTCACTGATCAAAAGTCTGCAAATGGGGAAAGAAAAGTATTTGGAATTCTTTTGTTGGCAGTTGGGCAGCTCTGTCATATTAACAATGCATCACTATCATTGCTTCCTCAAAATGGATCTAAAAGGTTGACTGTAGTGCAAAAAAGTGAAACGAGTATGAAACATGAGAAATGCATGATCGAGAAATCCATTAACAAACTTGAAAATCCACCAACATTTGGTCAAACAAAAGAAAAGGGTTGAAGCACTTTCACTTATTTATCAAAAAGCCTGTTTTCCACAAATAATTTCACTTTACAGCAATACCAAATTAGGCATATGTCTCAATCCACTTTTTTAGTAAATGCACAAAATAGACAAAATTTTTACTTGCATTTTTATAGCAAATTTACCAATTTCTTCTTTGAATGTCTCCCATTTAAAAAATGTTGTTTCCTCTCAGGCCTCCTGTAGATAAGGAATCCTATTCTTGACACATTGCAGGCACAAGAGGCACCCACAGTGACCTGCAATCTGATTTTGCTTGCCCTTCCCCACCCTCTCTAATGTTTGTTTGGTCTCTACTTGGTAACTGGCAAATAAGTGAGCTTTCCACTTGATATTTACAACCAAGACTGAAAACATATTTCATTTAATATTAAATTAATATGTACAAGCCCAAAAACATTAAGGGTCAAAGCACAAATTGATGTCACGAGCATTTGAGTCCACAGAGTCTAAGATTAACCGTTTGGCACTTCTAAAATGCAGTAATCAGGTGAATGTGTCTGCAGCCCTAGATACAATGGGGTGAAATTTGCCTAGTGCAGTAAACCAGCTGTCAATGCATCATTCCCCAAGATGAATTTCATCCCCAACAATCTAATTTGAAAGGTGCGGCACAGAAGGTGATCTTACAGCAAGGGAGATATACTGAAGTATTTTGAGAATCCTTCAGTCACCAGTAACATGTATTATCTCTTGCTGTGTGGCTACATCACCTGAATCACATTTAGACTAATTACAATGAAGTGTGTAAATTTAACTTTTAATTGGGAAATAATAATGTACAGCCAATGATAGGTAGGCACTAATTAAAGTTGAACGTCTGCTTGTTAGCAGCATACCACATTTTTAATTAAAGTGATAGCACTCTTAAATTAACAAAATGAAAGAAAATAGTTCTGGAGTACATTCTTGGTCACACACATTAGCCTTTACAGTAAATGCAATGATACCAACACGGGAAAAACTGGTTGTTTAATTTAAAGTGATGCCTTTCAAACATACAATGATAGGTTCCAAAAAGGATATTAATGAATATATTTTTAAATAATAAACAGTAGATTATTTCCCAATAAACTTGTGGAGATTCATTAATCTTGTGGGTTTTACAAGTGGAAGTTTCAGCCCTGGGCTATTTTAATCCTTGTATTGTATTTAAATGCTGCCTGTCTACTTTCCACTTGGAATGAAGGTTTGTCAGGGAATGCAGAAAGAAATGGGAAGGGAGTCCAGGGCAGGAGAGGTCACAAATTTCCTTATCGGGTTCTTGCTCCTCCTGGTCTCTCAAAAAAATTTGTTTCACTTATCTAGAGTGCCTCTTTATCCTTCCAACTCATTTCCAACCTGTTTCAGTCGAGCAGGGAAACTGCAGTGAGTTCCCCCACTTGAGCCCCAGTTAAAAATACCACTGGGATCCAATTGACATCATTGGAACCTGATTAACATTTATGCGTTAGACTCCTGCCTGAATCCACCAAAATCAGTGGCATTAATATCGGAGATGGGTGGGAAATGGTGGGAAATGAAGCTGCTCAAGTTTAGCTTCTTGCCAAGCAGGGAGAGTTAATAAATTATAGGATGGTTACAGTAGCAAATGAGGCCATTTGGCCCATTGTGTACATGCTGGCTCTCTGCAACAGCATATCAGCTCGTCCCACGCCCCACTTTTTCCCTGTCGACCTTACAAATCGTTCCTCTTTGGGTCTTTATCCAATTCCCTTTTGCAAGTCACAATTGAATCTGCCTCCACCATACTCTCAGACAGTGCATTTTAGATCCTAACCAGTTGCTGTGAAAAACAGTTTTTCCTCATGTCACCATTAGTTCTTTTGCCAATCACAAATCGCTGTGCTCAAGTTCTTGACCCTTCCACCATTGGGTACAGTTTCTCCCTATCTACTCTGTCTAGCCCCGTTATGATTTAAATACCTCTATCAAATCTCCTCTCAACCTTTCCTCCTGTATGGAGAACAACCCCAACTTCTCCAATCTATCCACATAACTGAAGTCCCTCATTCCTGCAACCATTCTCGTGAATCTTTTCTGCTCCCTTTCTAAAGCCTTCAGTATACATTACAAACAGTAATTACCAGAGAATGATTTCAAAATTGTAATCTAAATTTGAGATTCAAATGACCTTGGTTTCTGAGGTCATCTGAACCCCTGAACTATATTGCTGCCTTGTAATCACTCTGGCATGTCGTCTCAGTAGGAATTGCCTGCATATTAAATGATCATTTGGAATCAAGCAGGGAAAGGACTAATTTAAAGTAATCTTCAGTGAAGAACGTATGCTTATATATTACCTTTCTCATATGCTGATTGTCACGTTGAGCATCACTGAAAACATGTTTCTCCTGTTGCATAAAAATAAACAGCCCAGAAGTTAAAAAAACACACATTCTAAGGAAGAACAGCAACAAATCCCATGAAGTGGTGGGGAGGACCCACCATCCGTGGTTAACTAAAAATGTTTTTAAAAAGTATCAAACTTAAAGAAAAGGCATTTCATTGTGCAAAGATGGGTGACGGTCAGAAGATTAGACAGAGTATAAAAAAACAACAAAGAATGAATAAAAGATTAATACGAAGGGAACAATTAAAGTATGAGAGAATGCTAGCTAGAAATATAAAAACAGATAGCAAGAGTTTCTATAGATATTTTAAAAAGAAAAGAGTTAATAAAGTGAGCATTGGTGCATTAGAAAGTGAGTCTGGAGAATTAATAATGGAAAATAAGGAGATGGCAGATGAATTGAACAGGTATCTTGCATTGGTCTTCACTATAGAGGATACAAATAACATCCCAGAAATAGCTGTAAATCAGGAAATGGAAGTGAGGGAGGATCTCAAGAAAATTACAATTACCAGGGAAGTGGTACTGAGCAAATTGTTGGAGCTGCGGGCTGACAAGTCACCGGGTCCTGATAGACTTCATCCTAGGATGTTAAAAGAAGTGACTAGTGAGATAGTTGGTGTGTTGGTTTTAATTTTCCAAAATTCCCTAGATTTGGGGAAGTTTCCATTAGATTGGAAAATAGCGAAGGTTCCCTTATTCAGAAAGGGAGACAGAAAACATGAAACTACAGGCCAGTTAGCTTATCATCTGTCATAGGGAAAATGTTAGAAGCTATTATTAAAGACGTTATAGCAGAGAACTTAGAAAAATTCAAGGTAATCAGGCAGAGACAACATGATTTTGAAATCATGTCTAACCAATTTATTGGAGTTCTTTGCAGAAGTAACATGTGCTGTGGATAAAGGGGAACCGGTGGATGTACTGTACTTAGATTTCCTAAAGGCATTTGATAAGGTGCCACATCAAATGTTATTACAGAAAATAAAAGCTCATGGTGTATGGGGTAACATATTGGCATGGATAGAAGATTGGCTAGCTACCAGAAAAAAGAGACTAGGCATAAATGGGCCATTTTCTGGTTGGCAAGATGTAACGAGTGGTGTGCCACCGGGATCTGTGCTGGGGCTTCAACTTTTTACAATTTATATAAATGACTTGGATGAAGGGACCAAAGGTATGGTTGCTAAATTTGCTGACGACACAAAGATAGGTAGGAAAGTAACTTGTGAAGAGGACCTAAGGAGACTACAAAGTGATATAGATAGGTTAATTGAGTGGGCAAAGACCTGGCAAATGGAGTATAATGTGGGAAAATGTGAAATTGTCCATTTTGGCAGGAAGAATAAAAAAGAAGCATATTATCTAAATGATAAGAGACTGGAGAGCTCTGAAATGCAGAGGGATCCGGGTGTCCTAGTGCATGAATCGCAAAAGGTTGGTGTGCAGATACAGCAAGTAATTAGGAAAGCTAATAGAATGTTATCGTTTATCACGAGGGAGGTTGAATACAAAAGTAGGGAGGTTATGCTTCAGTTATACAGGGCATTGATGAGACCACATCGGGAGTACTGTGTAGAATATTGGTCTCCTTATTTAAGGATGTAAATGTGAAGGAAGCAGTTCAGAGAAGGTTTACTAGAGTAATACCTGGAATGGGCGGGTTTTTTTTTTTTAGATTAGAGATACAGCACTGAAACAGGCCCTTCGGCCCACCGAGTCTGTGCCGAACATCAACCACCCATTTATACTAATCCTACACGAATCCCATATTCCTACCAAACATCCCCACCTGTCCCTATATTTCCCTACCACCTACCTATACTAGTGACAATTTATAATGGCCAATTTACCTATCAACCTGCAAGTCATTTGGCTTGTGGGAGGAAACCGGAGCACCCGGAGAAAACCCACGCAGACACAGGGAGAACTTGCAAACTCCACACAGGCAGTACCCGGAATCGAACCCGGGTCCCTGGAGCTGTGAGGCTGCGGTGCTAACCACTGCGCCACTGTGCCGCCACAGTTTTCTTATGAGGAAAGATTGGACAGGCTTGGCTTGCATCCGCTGGAATTTAGAACAGTAAAAGGTGACTTGATTGAAACATATAAGATCCCAACCGTTCTTGACAGGGTGGATGTGGAAAGAATGTTTCCTCTTGTGGGAGAATCTAGAACCAGGGGTCACTGTTAAGCAATAAGGGGTCACCCATTTAAGACAGAGATGAAGAGAATTTTTTCTCTCAGAGGGTTGTGAGTCTTTGCAACTCTCTTTCTCAAAAGGCAGTGGAAACAGAATCTTTGAATATTTTTAAGGCAGTGGTCGATAGATTTTTGACAAGCAAGGGGTTTAAAGGTTATCGGGGTAGGCGGGAACGTGGAGTTGAGGTTACAATCAGATCAGCCATGACCTTGTTGAACGGCGGAGCAGACGCGAGGGGCCGAGTCGCCTATTCCTGCTCCTAATTCTTATGTTCGTATGTAAGTTTAAATAATTTTGCAAGAAAATTGTGAACTAAGCAGTGGCTGTTTGATCAGGCATCAAGTTGCAGCGGCACTTCCATTCAAACCTGGGCCAGTAATTATTGGTGTACAATGGGTGTCAGGCAGTCCCTGCAAATGCGACGCACACTTAGGCACATGTACAACATTTTATAATACCCCAGGGAATTCTGAGAATTGTACATTATCAGATCACAACATATGATCTGTATTCTCTTTATCATGTCCCTTTCACATCTTCCTCATTCACTGTGACATTTGTTGAACTAACTATTTACATAGGTCTTTGCTTCACTCTTCCTCTCAATTCTTTGTTTAGCATCACTTACCACCATGTTACCTTTTTTCACTACTTCTCATATCCGTAGCAATTTAGTTTAATTACAAAGCAGGTATGCCGTAAAACCTTAAGGCTATTTTTTCCACTCTTGTGTATCAGCTATCAAGAGATTTATCCACTTTTTCATGTTGGGATGTGTCCTATACCTGCAATGCCTCAGAGACTTTTTATCAGGATTAATACCAAGGAATGGCCTCCAGAACTCCTTATATTCATGGGAAGTGTACAGCAACAATTTACAGCAACAATAATATTACACCTGATTGTAGAATGGTCTGTTCATTCATAAAATAAAATATAAGGTGGCGTTTCCAATTACCATGCTACAGAAATATTTTGTGAGAACCAGAAAGAAGTTGAATGTATAGCATCCTTTGTTGTTTGTATGTACAGAATTCAGGAAAATGGGGTGTGTTCAGTAGGATACCAACCTCTTGAATGCACGTATCATTTTATATATGTGTTTTATCTATTCCACAAGAACTACAGCTTGTAAAGTTAATTATGCACCATGGTCTGAGCTGATATGATTAGTTAATAACTGCATAATCGAAGTTGAATTTGGGTTGAGCAGTCTTCTCGTGAAACATTGAGCAGATTACTTTAAAGCAGGTGTTTAAAAAAAAGCTGAAACTGCACTGTCCTTTTTAATTCAGATGTATAAAAGGAAGACTTGCATTTTTGTAGCAATTTTCACAACCTCAGGGTATCCCAAAGTACTTTACGTATGAAGTATTTTTGAAGTGTCGTTAATATTGTAATGTAGGAAACACAGCAATTTGTACACAGCAAGCTCCCACAAATAGCAATGTGATAATGACCAAATAATCTGTTCTAGTGATGTTGATTGAAGGATAACTATTGGCCAGGACCCCAAATATAACTCTCCAGCTATTCTTCGAAATAGTGTCATGGGATGTTTCACATCCACCTGAGAAAGCAGACAGGATCTTGGTTTAACATCTCATCTGAAAGACATGACAGTATCCTCGCAGTACTGCACTGTAGTGTTAACCTAGATTTTCATGCTTAAGTTGCTGAAGTGGGCTTGAACCCACAACCTTCTTCCTTAGAGGCAAGAGCACTACTGACTGCGCTATGGTTGATAATGCATGTAGAGCTTAGCCTACTAGCGTCTGATTAATGAAATCCCTAATGTCAAATAGCAAACAAGATGGTCAATGTTTTCTGTCTTTCGAAACGTAGAGCAGCCCAGTAAATCCTGGGCTTGTTTTCTTTTTGTTTTGTTAATCTTTATGCTTATTAAAATTACAGATGTTGCTGCTGTGAAATAATATAGCTTCCATTCAAGTACCCACTTGAACATCAAACCCCCCCAGGTCAGACATACCAGGTTTACATACTAAAGAAGATTCTTTCTATTCTGTCCCAACCTACTGCCTACCAGTATGACATTGCTCCATTTTCCACAGCAGTTTGTCTGTGGCCTGTCTGAGTGGGTTGCCAATTAGTGCCAATTTCATGCCAAATTAAGCATATTTTGTGCTGAGGAGTTATTTCCACTCGGGAATTGAGATTGTCCAGAATGATTTCAAGCAGGACTGTTACAGCCAGTAAACAGAGAAAACATTCATTCCATTAACTAGCACTGATTAAAATCCTTTTTGATTTCAGGTGATTTCATGATCAGTGGAAAATATCAACCTAATACTGGGTTGACTGCAGTCATACCGGAGCTCTTTTACTGTTGTTTCCTGCAGCATTACAACATCTATTGTATAACTGTATAGTAAGAGGATATCATTTTCCTTCACCCTGTATTGGTACATTGTCCTATAGATTCTCCACAGCAACAAAACATTTAAATCACCAGCAAAACCTAATTTCATTATCATGTTTTTATTGTAAAATGATCAAAGAGTTCTCTTTGATAGCTCAGTTGATAAATACACTGCCTGATGTGGTCATGAGCAATTCAGACCAGGAACATCTTGGGTCCAATTTTGCCCTGGACTGAGTTAACTGATTTCAGCTGGGATAACAGCAGGAGTGCTACAATTGGCCACAGTTTCCCTGGGCTAGGGAAGGGATTAAAAAAAATAAATCAACCTGTGTTCTCACTTCCTCTGTATGTGGAGGCTCTGGGCTCAGCTGTAATAGCACTTATGGTCACAATGGTATAACTTGCTAATGCTCATTGTTCAGGCTCAGCCATGCAGAATGTCCCATTGGGTGACTTACCGTTATCATCTATGTGACTGTACCCCAGCAAGCTTTCAGGACAGGAGGGGAGAAAGTTGAGTGAGGAAGGGAAATATGAAACATGATCACTAAAGCCACTGCCTTAAGTATGATCATCATATGTGCATCTTGTTTAAATATACTTCAGAAATGTAAAAATATTTATAAATTGTGACAAGCATCTGCTCTGTACCTTTTAGTATTTAAAACAAAAATTACAATATGTCTGCTCTTTATTATCAAATTTACTTATTATTGTTTAAGCATTGCAGAGACACAGATTTTGGACATTTTGTTTAAAGTAAAACAGGGTTAAATGGATTCTTCTAATATGACATGAAGGGCTTCTGCAAAGTATTTAAGTATTTCAAATAACACATCTGGTTGCTGGTCTCCATTTTATATATTTTATACTTCAAGCAAAGTGATTTATATTTTGGCAGACTTTAATGCTTTATCTTGTGCATAAGTATGAATGTTGGTGAGCAATATAAAATGAGGAGAAAAGCAGCCAGAGATGTTGAAAGGTTGTTTGGAGTATTTGTCTCATTGTTCAGGGTAGCTTTTTGATGTACTTTCTTGTTTCAGCTCCTCCATCTGTTGCTCTCAGTGTCAAGAAGACAAAACTGTTCATCCATTCATTTGATGGAAGGAATGTGTTTACAAGCACTCTCAGAAAAGCTCGAGTGACTTTGGAGAGGTTTCAATCAGCAGGTAATGGTCATTTCCTGTGGAGACCATAGAATTTAAACTGGCCTGACACTGTCCAAAGCAACAATAAAAAAAAAGTGACTTTTTAAAAAAAAAACAAAAAGACACAGGATGTTGTCAGACTTTTCCAGTCAGTGACAAATCTTTGCAATATGTTAAGAGGCATTTCTGCTATCACAAGCTGCCACAGAGCAGGTGACTAAAGCCACCTGCCCTTGCCTCCATCTACTGTATAAACAAGTAAGAAGATCTGAGGGGAGAATTTCACAAAGATCAAAGCTAGGGATAATCCATCTGGAATTCCTCAAAGCTGGCAAAGATTTATAAAACTCTGTTGGAATTTTAGGTCTCTTCTCTTCAAGCTGAGATAGGTTCTGGTCGAGCTTTTTACTCACAGTTGGTACATTTGTTGAGTGTGAGTTTATCATTCAGAAGCAGAACTTCAAACACATTAATATAAGGCCAGTAACTAAAGAGAATACTCCCCAGTTTTTTTTTGTGCAACATACCTCTGCAAATCAAGAAAACAAAAAATATATATTTCAAATGTTTGCACCTTATGTCAATTGCACTCCCCCCACCAAAAAAAAATGTTGATCCCTCTCAATAATTTTTATATTGATCAATTGTACTAAAATAAAAACCACACAGGTTTCACAATATTATTACACCAGCAAGGGGTTGTTTGTCTGTGTGCTATCATGAAAATAGGGTCCTGATGATTACACATAAAAGTGTAAAACAATATTTTGGCTGCCATTAGTACTAATCTGTCATATGCAAGTCTTATTGACATCCACAATGTGATCTACAGCAACATCTGCCACTGCCTGAAAACATTTTTATAATATTCGTTTTCTTAAAAATTGCACCAAAACTATATAAAAATATTCAGTTTCTGTACTGTAGGTCAACATAAAGCTTTATGCTGGACATCAAAAACGTCAAATATTATGGTGAGGAATTGGTATATATGTGTGGGAAAAAAACTGTACAGAAGAAAATCAGGTTACAAGGCAAGAAAGCAATTTTACCGGCAGTTTTCTGCTACATGGAAAGTCTTTCTCACACACTTGGTTCTCATGCTTACCACAGCCCTCTCTCCCTGAGCTGTAGTTACAGGAACTCTTTGTAGCAGAAATCCAGCAATTTATTAAGACAAACACATGGCAATTTGATCAAGAAAATACTTCCGTTTCATACACAGCAGGAGGGAAATGATCGCAGCAGGGGAGGTGCTGAATGCTGCGCTTCCATTTATAATGTGTATTCCCATATTTCCTGAAATGCCCACCACAGAAACTCTTCAAACGTACATTCTGAGTAACAGGGAGTAATGCACAGTGGTAGCAGCATTCAGTTGCTCCAGATTGGAGTCAGGATGACCAAGGGTGTGGAATGGATTAAATGTAGCCCCTCCATATGAGTGGGTGCATCACGTGCAAAGCAGATCCAGTACTTGGCAAATGAACAAGAGGGACATCAAAGAGAGAGTGAGCTAAACATTGTAGATAGAAACTTTGGTGTGGGAATGGGGAAGAGATCTTTGGTCGGCATGGAGGGAAACAAACACCATGGAAATCGACAAACACAGAGTTAAAAGAAATCAAAAGGAAAAAGAGTAACAGGAGTAAGAACCGGAATTGTGAAAAGAGGGAAGCAAGAAGCATAAACAAAAAAAAAGACAAGTAAAGCAAGTCTTAAAGAAACGGAACTGTTGCAAAGATAATTCACCTAATCAAAAATCCGAATGTGCCCTGTCATAAACTTTGATCAGTAATTTTCCTGTATACAGGAAAGTATGAAAAAAGTTTCATTATCTCAATACTTCCTGTTTTGACATGTGTCATACAGGAAAATACACAAAACAAATCAGACGTACAATGTAGGAGGAAAATATGCTGTCAGAAGACAGCTGGCGAGATATAAGAGCACTCTGAGTTGAAAGGAAATGCTGCTTCAGGGGATATAATAGAAAATGGGAGAAATATTCGACCCACAAAACTCATGTTCTTAAATCAGCTTCAGGAGTTGCACTGAGTCACTCTGGTGTAGGTCACTCACACTCCTATCCTCCCCTTCTCTTGCCATATGTTGCAGGAGAAAACTAATGAGTTGGAAAAATAACCTTCAAAATGGAGAAGGGGACAGTGATTGTAGAAAAATGAAAAACAATGTTATGAAAGGATTCCCATCCACTAGTATGATGTATCAGTGGAGTCACAAATAAACATTATAGCAATGAAAAGTGTCCTGACTTGCAGAACTCCACCAGATGCGACTTTGCCTATTGCTCAAACTGCAATAACTTGTTCGATGTTCTCCCCTTTTTACCTCTCTCGAAAGTAATGTACAATTTCTAGTCCAGGTGACTACAGTTGGGTGCCTAAACAATGTCATTTTGGTTGTAAGTCAGCGATTGGTTAATGGGTTTTGATAGTTTCTGATCCACAGTAAAGGTATAAGAATAGGTAATTTTGAAACTGCCTAACCTCTGTGCACACAGTGTGTATGTTGGGTAGCTCTGCACTCTGAAAAAAAATAAAGACTTTCTTTTGAAAAGAAAAGTAATCTGTATGTGAGTACTTCAACATATTTTCCCTGGCATCCAAGGTTTTTTTTTATTCATTCATGGGATGTGGGCATCATTGGCTAGGCCAGCATTTATTGCCCATCCCTAAATGCCCTTGAGAAGGTGGTAGTGAGTTGCCTTCTTGAACAGCTGCAGTCCATGTGAGGTAGGTACACCCGCAGTACTGTTAGGAAGGGAGTTCCAGGATTTTGACACTGATGGAATGGCGATATAGTTCCAAATCAACATGGTGTGTGACTTGGAGGGGAACTGGCAGGCGGTGGTGTTCCCATGCATTTGCTGCCCTTGTCCTTCTAGTTGGTAGAGGTCGTGGGTTTGGAAGGTGCTGTCTAAGGAGCCTTGGTACAGTGCAGTGCATCTTATAGATGGTACACACTGCTGCCACTGCGCGTCGGTGGTGGAGGGAGTGAATGTTTGTGGATGGGGTGCCAATCAAGTGGGCTGCTTTGTCCTGGATGGTGTCGAGCTTCTTGAATATTGTTGGAGCTGCACCCATCCAGGCAAGTGGAGAGTATTCCATCACACTCCTGACTTATGCCTTGTAGATGGTGGACAGGCTTTGGGGAGTCAGGAGGTGAGTTACTCATCGCAGGATTCCTAGCCTCTGACCTGCTTTTCTGGCCATGGTATTTATATGACTACTCCAGTTCAGTTTCTGGTCAATGGTAGCCCCTAGGATGTTGATAACAGGGGATTCAGCGATGGTAATGCCATTGACACGGTAGATGCAGGAAGGATGTTCCCGATGGTGGGGGAGTTCAGAACCAGGGGTCATAGTCTAAGGATATGGGGTAAACCTTTCAGAACTGAGATGAGGAGAAATTTCTTCACCCAGAGAGTGGTGAGCCTGTGGAATTTGCTACCACAGAAAGCAGTTGAGGCCAAAACATTGTATGTTTTCAAGAAGGAGTTAGATATAGCTCTTGGGGTGAAAGGAATCAAAGGATATGGAGGGAAGGCGGGAACAGGTTACTGAGTTGGATGATCAGCCATGATCATAATGAATGGCAGAGCAGGCTCGAATGGCCTACTCCAGCTCCTATTTTCTATGTTTCTATGAATGTCAAGGGGAGATGGTTAAATTCTCTCTTCTTGTAGATGGTCATTGCCTGGTACTTGCGAATGTTACTTGCCACTTATCAGCCCAAGCCTGGATATTGTCCAGGTCTTGCTGCATTTCTACATGGAATGCTTCAGTATCTGAGGAGTCATGAATGGTGCTGAACATTGTGCTATCATTAGCTACCATCCCCACTTCTGACCTTATGATTGAAGGAAGGTCATTGATGAAGCAGCTGAAGATGGTTGGGCCTAGGACACTACCCTGAGGAACTCCTGCAGTGATGTCCTGGAGCTCAGATGATTGACCTCCAACAACCACAACCATCTTCCTTTGTATTAGGTATGACTCCAACCAGCGGCGGGTTTTCCCCCGATTCCCATTGACATCAGTTTTGCTAGGGCTCCTTGATGCCATACTCGGTCAAATGCTGCTTTGATGTCAAGGGCAGTCACTCTCACCTCACCTCTTGAGTTCAGCTCTTTTGTCCATGTTTGAACCAAGGCTGTAATGAGGTCAGGAGCTGATTGGCCCTGGCGGAACCCAAACTGAGAGTCACTGAGCAGGTTGTTGCTAAGCAAGTGCTGCTTGATGGCACTGTTGATAACACCATCCATCACTTTCCTGATGATTGAGAGTAGACTGATGGGGCGGTAATTGGCTAGGTTGTACTTGTCCTACTTTTCGTGTACAGGACATACCTGGGCAATTTTCCACATTGCAGAGTAGATGCCAGTGTTGTAGCTGTACTGGAACAGCTTGGCTAGGGGCGCGGCAAGTTCTGGAGCACAGGTCTTCAGTTCTATTGCCGGAATATTGTCAGGGCCCATAGCCTTTGTAGTATCCAGTGCCTTCAGTTGTTTCCTGATATCACATGGAGTGAATCGAATTGGCTGAAGACTGGCATCTGTGATGCTGGGGACTTCAGGAGGAGGCCGAGATGGATCATCAACTCGGCACTTCTGGCTGAAGATTGTTGCAAATGCTTCAGTCTTATCTTTCGCAATGATGTGCTGGGCTCCCCATCATTGAGGATGGGGATAATTGTGGAGCCATATTCCCCAGTTAGTTGTTTAATTGTCCACCATTATTCACGGCTGGATGTGGCAGAACTGCAGAGCTTAGATATGATCCGTTGGTTAAGGGATCGCTTAGCATGCTGCTTATGCAGTTTGGCACACAAGTAGTCCTGTGTTGTAGCTTCACCAGGTTGACACCTCATTTTGAGGTATGCCTGGTGCTACTTTCTTTTGAAAAGAGAAGTAATCTGTACGTAAGTACTTCAACCTATTTGCCCTGGCATCTGAGAGGGTTATTTACAGACACTACACCCCTGATTTGATATCAACAATAACCTAAGATTCCATCATTACCCTTATGATATTTGATAGGTCACCACTATATCACACAGAAAACCTAGGGAAGAGGCGACATTGCCTATGGATATCATTACTTCTCCATCTATGGCTCAAGGATTGTGATGGAGAGAATAAATTTTTTATTTAGAGATACAGCACTGAAACAGGCCCTTCAGCCCACCGAGTCTGTGCCGACCAACAACTACCCATTTATACTAACCCTACAGTAATCCCATATTCCCTATCACCTCGCTACACGAGGGGCAATTTACAACTGCCAGTTTACCTATCACCTGTAAGTCTTTGGATGTGGGAGGTAACTGGAGCACCCGGCGAAAACCCACGCAGACACAGGGAGAACTTGCAAACTTCGCACAGGCAGTACCCAGAATTGAACCCGGGTCCCTGGAACTGTGAGGCTGCGGTGCTAACCACTGCGCCACTGTGCCGCCCATCTTCAATTGCCTTAAAGTATATGACAAAAACCTACCTCTTCGGCAAAACTTTTAATCAATTATCCTAATATCTCCTTCTTTGGCTCAGTGTCTGATTATGTTCCCTGGGGCTTTTTCCTACACTAAAGGTGTTATCAACATTCATGATGATAACTTGCATTTATATATCAAACCAGGGGTGTAATGTCCGTAAATAACCCCCTCAGGTGCCAGGGAAAATATGTTGAAGTACTTACATACAGGCTACTTTTCTTTTCAAAAGAAAGTCTTTATTTTTTTCAGAGTACAGAGCTACCCAACATATACTCTGTGTGCACAGAGGTTAGGCAGTTTCAAAATCACCTATTCTTATACCTTTACTGTGGATCAGAAACTATCAAACCTATTAACCAATCACTGACTTACAACCAAAATCCCATAATCCAATCATAAAGGTACCGCATATGACACCTCACACCATTTGTTTTTATCCATTTGGTCTCCCCTATCATGGCAGCTATGTCTAAACTATAAAACATGTTTCCCTACTAAGAAAACATAACATTCCTAGCCCCTGAGAGGTGCCTGTTATCCTGTCTCCCAGGAGATAACAACCTAGTGTGTTTACTACATTCCATTCCAGGGGCCTAACTTTGCTACCTATACATAATTAACTCTGCTCCATCCCATGTTCTTGCCTGTGTCTAGCATCCATCTTTTAACTTACTCATAGTTTACTTCTGTGATTCTGTTAACCCTTTATTAAACCATCTGGTGAATACTAAAGAATTACCTAATGTAGCTTGGCTTATTCACCTCACATGTTCCAACAGGGGTCGCTAAAGCTCCTTCCTCTCTGTATCGTTGATCTCTATTCATGATACAACCCTATCTACACCTTTACTGATGATTTCACTGAGTTCCTTAAGATTACATGCTGTCAAGACATACAATCAGCATTTTTCTTGCATTGCAATATTTGAATCACAGGATCTCAATTTTCTCCATGGGTTTTCAAGGGCAATAAAAATGTTGTTTCTTTTAATTTTTCTCCATGTTTCTCAAAAGTCTAACCAACACCAACCAGATCTTAATTTTGGGGGTTTCCAATGTAGTCCCTCTAACATTAGCTGTTCTTAGCCAGTGCAACAGTTTGCCTCAATGGCCTGGGCTACAGAGGAAAAACACTAACTAGTGTTATCACTACTAATTGTCTGCGTTAGTATATTTAAATTGGTTGTATTCCTTATACGGAGTTACGTCAAACTTCCAACTCAGTGTGGACTCCAATCCCATTAAAATATTGCAATGTTGACCTAACTTCTGTAATGCTGGTTCATGTGCCCATTCCAGTAAAGCATATTATTTGTCTAGTTAGTATAGAGAATATAATTGGGCAGCACTCAGCTATGCTGAAGCAATTTGTTCTGGACTGACCAATAGCTCTAAAATTTGTGTTTCCAACAAGGTTTGCGGTTTTGCCATTTAGCCAAATTTCTCCCCAATGATTTCTGTTACAAAGGCAATTTCTACCTTGCCATGACAAGAGAGATTCATATCATGCCCAGTGGTTACATTTTTACTTCTTTTGTTATCAGTTCATGTGATATTTTGCAGTCAAACAAAGTAGATTATTTGTGAATGAAACATGTTTTCCTCCAGAAGTTATGGTGGATAATATGTACTTATGTATCTGAATCTTTAAAATGCATCTGAGTTCCAATTTGCGTGTGTATTATGAACGTGGGCCCCAGTTACCTTTTATGTTCAAAACCAAGCATTTCCATTCAGTCTGAAAAATCAGCATCTGGACATTTTTATCCTCTTTGTTGCTTTGTTTCCAGCTGTATGTTGTGTAACAGAGCTGATTAGCATGCTTGCACTCATCTTGCTTGCATGTTTTTGAAGTGTATGCTGGAAGACAGGAGTACACTGGCAAGCCTTCAGTAATGCTACAGAGTGGAACATTTCCCTACAGATTCTAAACAAAAACAGTTAATAGTGTGGCAATTAAATTAAATGGAAAAATAATGTGGTAGGAACAAGGCTGTAATCTACAGGACAAATATAGCCAGTAATAATCAAACAGTTCAGCTTATTGAAAATGATACTTCCATGGTCTCAGCACAGGAATCATCTGAAGAAGGGTCACTGACCTGAAACGTTAACTCTGCTTCTCTCTCCACAGATGCTGCCAGACCTGCTGAGTATTTCCAGCATTTCTTGTTTTTGTTACAGGAATCATCAGTACTGGCAGGCAATTGCTCAGGGTTGAATAATGAAAATGTTAAGTTGATATCCTGGGACGTAAGCCCTTGATTAGCTTCAAGAGTTAGAGAGAAATTTCACGGTGTTTTGTTTTGGGAATTTTATCTGTTTTTCCTCACTTCCCAAAATAGTTTTAAATGAATGAGGAATAAGAATCCATGGCTGTGCATATGGCCTGTTAGAAGTTCCTCTTGATCAGTTCAATGTAGTTTTCTCATTCCATGCATTTTATGCTTTAAAAAAAAACTGATTAAAACCTTGCCAAAAATATCATTAACATTTTTGCCGTCACTAGCACACTGGAAAGGCTGTGGCTAGACCTTCTAATTGGTTGCAGAAATTGAAAGATGCGAATCACTCAGCATCATTGCAATGCAAAATGTCTTGTTCATTGCATTCACAACCCCCGTGATTTGTCACTTTATAGGGTGGCTAAAACTGTATACTTATTTTTTTGGTTGTACTCTCTTTGCTAAACTGAGTGCCAGCAGTCACTAGTCCATTTTTATATCCAAATCCATACACTTTGGGGCGGAGGAGCAGAAATCATTTGAAACTTTGCTGCTGCAACCCTTTAACTTGTTGCAGCAATGATCACAGGGGCAAGTCACTGTCAGCCTTGATGATTCCTCTGCTTGGCATTCAAAATTAATTGGAGCCATGTTGGAAGATCTATTTCGAATACCTTGCACACCATGTCTCATGGTGCACCATTACCATCCCAGGAGTGCACATTACAGAATTTCTACCCTATAGTGTTAAAGATGTTCAGCTGGTACCCTCAAAGGCTTGGTGGGTAAAGGCAATGTTCAGTTTAGCACAAAGCCATACAGACCAGGAAGATCCCAGGATTAAGCCTGGATTGCGCTAAAATAGCTGATCTCAGTAAGGAGAGAAACTGGGGCAGAATAATTACATCTGTTCCTTGGACAAATGAAGGAATAAAGAATTGGCAGTTTTTTGCTGTTAAAGCTATCCAATGATCACTGTTACATAAGAAATACGAGTAGCACAAGGCCATTTGGCCCTTCAAGCTTGCTCTCCCATTCAATAAGATCATGCTACCTCAACTCCACCATCTCACACTATCTCCATATCCCTTAATTTGCTTAGTATCCAAAGATCTATCGATCTCTGTCTTGAATACGCCCAATGACTGAGCATCCACAGCTCTCTCAAGTAGAGAATTCCAAAGATTCACAATTGTTTGAGTGAAGAAATTTCTCCTCATCTCAGTCCTAAATGGATGACCCTTTATCCTGAGACTGACCCCTAGTTCTAGACTCCCCAGTCAGGGAAAACATCCTCCCAGCATTTACCCTGTAAAACCATTAAGAAGTTTAATGCTTCACTCTTCTAAACTCCAGAGAATATAGACCTAGTCTACTAGGTGTCTCCTCATAGGACAATTTCCTCATTCCAGGAATCAGTCTAGTAAATCTACA
Source organism: Heterodontus francisci (assembly GCF_036365525.1). Lineage (NCBI taxonomy): Eukaryota > Metazoa > Chordata > Chondrichthyes > Heterodontiformes > Heterodontidae > Heterodontus > Heterodontus francisci. Next base: position 30,161,756 of record NC_090388.1, on the reverse strand, counting down.
TTGCACTCTCTCTAAGGCAAGCATATCCTTCAATGTGTATGGAAACCAAAACTGTGCACAGCTCTCCAGGTGTGGTCTCACCAAGGCTCTCTATAACTGCAGTAAGACTTCTTCACTCCTATTCCCTAATCCCTTTGTAATAAAGGCTAACGTATCTTTTGCTTTCCTGATTACTTGCTGTACCTGCATGGCAACCTTCTGTGATTTTTGTACAAAGACACCCAGGTCCCTTTGAACACCAACATTTCTCAGTTCCTCACCATTTAAAAAACATTCTGATTTCCTTGTTTTCCTGCCAAAGTGGATAACTTCACACTTCTCTGCATTATATTCCATCTGTCATATTCTTGCCCAATCACTTAACCTGTCTAAATCCTGTTGCAGCCTCCTCACAACATACTTTTTCACTTAACTTTGTATCATCGGTAATCTTGGACATGTTGCAATCAGTCCCCTGATCTAAGTCATTGGGAGAGTAAATAGCTGAGGTCTAAGCACTGATCCTTGTGGTAAATCACTAGTTACAGCCTGCCAACCAAAAATGATCTGTTTATTCCTACTTTGTTTACTGTCTGTTAATTAATCCTCAATCCAAGTTAATGAATTACCCCCAAACCCATGGGACATAATTTTATATAATAACCTCTTGTGTGGCATCTTATCAAACACATTGCATCCACTGGGTTCCCCCTTATCCACCCCACTTGTTACAACCTCATTTACAACCTCAAAGAACTCTAACAGATTTGTCAAATACTCTTTTCCTTTCAAAAATCTGTGTTGACTTTGACTCAGCCCAATCATATGATTTTCTAAGTCTGCTGATATCACACTCCTAATAATAGATTCTAGTATTTTCCCTACTACTGATGTCAGGCTAACTGGCCTATAGTTCTCTATTTTCTCTCTCCTGCCTTTCTTGAATAGCAGAGTTATATTTATTACCTTCCAATCTATGGGGACTGTCCTAGGATCTAGGGAATTCTAAATGATTAAAACCACTGCATCCACTATGGCTGTAACCACCTCTTGTAGGCCATCAGGTCCAGGGAATTTGTTGGCTTTAAGTCGCATTAAATTCTCTGTACTTGTTTTTTTAACTAATACTAATTTCTTTAAGTTCCTCATTCTCATGAGACCCTTTGTTCCCCATTATTTCTAGAATTATTTTGGTAATTCTACTGCAAAGACAGTACAAAGTATTTATTTAATGTCTATTACATTTCCTTATTTCCCATTATAATTTATCTTGTCTCTGCATTACGGGACCCACATTTGCTTTCACTAATCTCTACCTTTTTACATACTCATAGAAACTTTTCCAATCTGTTTTTATGTCTCTAGCTAGTTTACTCTCCTATTCTATTTTCTCTGTCTTTATCAATTTCTTGGTCATCCTTTGCTGAATTATAAAATCCTTCAGCCTACTGCTGTTTTTGGCAACAGTACAACCCTCTTAATCTAATACTACCTTTAACATCTCTTGATAGCTATGGTTAGACTGCTTTTCTTGTGGGTTTTTTATTCTTTAAGGGAATGTATATTCATTGGAAATTATGAATTAATTCTTTAAATGTTTGCCATTGCTTATCCACCATCATATCTTTTAATCGAGCTTCACAATCCGCCCTATTTGCCACTCATACCTACAGAATTTGCTTTGTTCAGATTTAAGACCCTAGTTTTGGACTTACCTAAATCACCCACAAACTCAATATAAAATTCATCATATTATGATCACTTTTCTTCAGAGGCCCCTTTGCTAAAAGTAATTAATTAATCCTGTCACATTGCCCTATACTAAATCTAAAATAGCCTGTTCCCTAGTTGGTTCCTTGATTTATTGATCTAGAAAACTATCTTTAATGCATTCCATGAATCCATTCTCCACACTATTACTGCAAGTGAGGTTTCCTCAGTCTATATGAAAATTAAATTTCCCCATGATTACTCTAATACCCTTCTTAAATGCACCTCTAACTTCCTAATTTATATTCTGCCTGACATTGCAATTATTGATAGGGGGGGCTTACGTTGTCGCCCCTTGTTTCTTAATGCCACCCAAAATTATTCTACATCTTGATTTTCTGAGCTGAGATCTCTTTACTGTCTATATCCCATCCTTTATTTTCAGGGCTACCTTTCCTTTCCCATTTGGCTTATCTTTTCCAAAAAGTCAAGTATCCTGGAATGTTTAGTTCCCAATCTTGGCTCCTCTACAACCACATCTGTGTAATGAATGTAGGATCAAATCTATTTATTTCTATCAGTGCTATTAATTCATCTATTTTGTTGCAAATGCCTTCACACATTCAGATATAGTGCATTTAGTTTTAAATTTTTTCTATTTTTCCCTATTGTCACCTTAGTTCCTAATACCCTATTACCTATGTTCAGTGATCTGTTCCTTCCTGATCATCACTGCTTTTTGTTTGCCAGATTGCACCTGTGCTCTACAGCCTTGACATTTCTCTAACTGCTTATGAATTTATTCATTTTTCAATCCTGCTCCTCGCCCTTCATTAATTTAAAGCCTTATCTACAACTTTAGTAATTTAATTCAGCAGGATACTGCTCCCAGAACGGTATAAGTGGAGAGATAGCTGTTCTGATAGAACAGCTGTCTCTTGCCCTAATTCTGGGGCCAGTGCCCCATGAAGCAAAACACCTGTCCCTCACACTACTCCTTTAGCCATGCATTTAACTTTCTAATCTGTTCGTCTTTATACTAACTTGTGCATGGCTCAGGTGACAATCCAGAAATTATTATCTGTGAGGTTCTACGTTTTAATTTCAAACCTAGCTCCTCAAACTCTCTTTGCAGACCCTCATTCCTCGTTCTACCTATCTTCCTACATAGACCACAACAACCAAATGCTCCACCTCCCAATTCCAAGTTATTTTCCAGCTGTGAGGAGATGTCCTTAACCCTGGCATTGGGTAGGCAACACAACCTTTGGAGCTCCTGGTTGTGGTAGCAGAAAACAGTATCTATCCCCTGACTATACTGTCCCCTATCACTACCACATTTCTTTTTATTCCCCCGCCCCCACTTGAATGACCTACACCACAGTGCCATGGTCAGTTTCCTCATCCATCCTGTAGACTTTGCCCTCATCTGCACAGGCAGCAAGAACCTGCTGTCTGTTGGATAAGAGGAAAGGCCAAGGCTCCTCCAGCACTGCACCTGGGTTCCCATACCTGCCTGACTTGCAGTCTCAACCTCCTGTACCACGTCCTAACCTAAAGGGTGTGACTACGTCTTGGATCAATGTGTCCAGGTAAATCTTCCCCCTCCCTAATGTCCCACAATGTCCGCACTCCGGATGCCAGCTCAACAAATTTGAGCTGATGTTCCTTGAGATGCAGACATTTACTGCAGATGTGGTTGTCTGAGATCACATTGCTCTCCATAAACTCTCACATTTTGTAGCTGTGTCACACCACCTGTGTTGTCATCTCTATAAAAGCTTGTTTTATTCATTTCAATAAATAAACTTTAATTAATCAACTTAGCTTATTTTTTTATTCTTTTAACTAATTACTTGATCTAGTTTTAATTATAGAAACGTTAAATTGGTATTTACCTGTAATTTACTCCGGAACCCATTGTGTTGCAATGTCACCTGATGACTTTCCTGCTGTGCCAGTCAAGGACTCACAGCCCTTTTTCGTGCTCCCCCCACCCCTGCCTCGCCTCTTTTCTTGTACTCAGCTCCATTCTTGGCCTCACCCTTTTCTTGTGCTCTGCTCCACTCTTGTACTGTTGAAAATGTGTTCATTTCAGATGAAAATGCTTTTGATCTCACCTGTGGTGGCCTTCATGATTGGATAGATTGCTGACATTTAAGGAATTATTTGCCAATTTTGACTCTGGCAGGAAGCCTCACCTGCTGAAAGCATATATCCGACATTCTGCTGTGCACTGTCCACAATATTCTGACCATTTCAAATAATGGTTGAAATCCCATTCCAAATTTCCAATATGTGCTCTGGGAGGATGAGGCATTTAATTTGGAAAACTGCCTCAAAAGCTATGAAGAATGGACCCTTGAGAGCTACCTGCTCTTCTAAGTAAAGTTGGAACTTGTACTTCCTCACAAATATGCATAACAAAGAAATTGCAAAAAATAAATCAGGTTTTGCACAAGCAAGTTCTTTCACAAGGCTACACTTGCACTGACACTGCGGTTGTGGTATAAAAATATTTTGCTTCATACTGACACCACGTGTTGTCGTCTAAATCTGCAGTGTCTGATCTGACTCCTTATTTACACAACATCACATGCTTTGCACCAATGCTATAGTTGTAATGTAAATGTAGTCTAAATGATTGTAGAATCTTTACTGGCATAAAACAGGTGCCTAAGGGTCCAATATGAAGGGCAGCATGTGCGTGCTCATTCTGCAGCAAAAGTGGCTACCTGCCGTATTGGTAAAGGCTCCTTCATAACCTTCCAGGGTTTTTTAAATTCATTTCATGGGATGTGGGCATCATTTGTTGCCCATCCCTAACTACCCTTGAGAAGGTGGCGAGCTGCCTTCTTGAACCGCTGCAGTCCATCTAGTGTGGGTAGACCCACAGTGCATCTGAAAAAGGATTTGGTCCTTTGTACATACAAATTGGGGGCATAACCACTTGTTTGAGGTCCCCATTCAAAATTGTTTTGCAACTACCTGCAGCATGCATGCTGTGATCAATCTTTTCAGAATTTGACGGGCAAACTATTGATCCTTAAAGGCACCGTTGGAGGCTGTCACCAGAAATGTAGGTTTTAACTTATTTATAGGACCTTGTTGTGGAGCCGGAGTCTCCTCTGGGCTCCACATTGAATCCGCAGCCCTCTGCTGCCCTCCTCCCCCTCCCAAATTTGTTGAGGGCCTCGGCAAACATCTAAGCTCCTCAGCAACCGGCAAGTTGTTTCTGGGGCTGTAACTGGGCTGGTGGACTAAACTGCCGTGGGTCTGATGTGCTGCCTGCCGCATTAGGCACTTTCAGAATAGGCTGTAGTGAGATTGCATCCAGATTCGGGCAAGATCCAATTTCTAGGCCTTGGATTTCTTAACATGGAATAGAGGACCAGTATGCCCCCTGCTGGATCATAATGTATTCTCCGAATTAAAGCACTTCTTTTTAAAGGCCACTCACTGACCACCTCCAGGCGCTTACCCATTGTCTCTCGAGACAAGGTGGCCAAAGAAGAAGAAGAAGAAGAGTTCGCACCAAGGTGGGAATTTTATTCTCTCCCCTGCGTCGGGTTTGGAGATGGGGAGGGCATATAATCGGGCGGCATGATGGCGGGGGAAGACCCTACCACCTTCCGCCTCTACCCAAATTAAGTCAGGCAGGAAAGCCTGTGAATGACCATCCCACCCCGCTGCCAACTGAGGCCCTTAAGTGGCCAATTAATGCCCAACTTGGCCATGTGAGCCGCATGGAAGATGGCAGGATCCCCAAAGACACATTGTACAGCGAGCTCGCCACTGGTATCAGACCCACCGGCCGTCCATGTCTCCGTTATAAAGACGTCTGCAAACGCGACATGAAATCGTGTGACATTGATCACAAGTCGTGGGAGTCAGTTGCCAGCATTCGCCAGAGCTGGCGGGCAGCCATAAAGACAGGGCTAAATTGTGGCGAGTCGAAGAGACTTAGTAGTTGGCAGGAAAAAAGACAGCGGCGCAAGGGGAGAGCCAACTGTGCAACAGCCCCAACAAACAAATTTCTCTGCAGCACCTGTGGAAGAGCCTGTTACTCCAGAATTGGCCTTTATAGCCACTCCAGGCGCTGCTTCACAAACCACTGACCACCTCCAGGCGCGTATCCATTGTCTCTCGAGATAAGGAGGCCCAAAAGAAAAGGGCCTCATCTCATTGCTGCCGGAATTAGCCCAGTGGCGGGCAGGACTGTCGCGCACGGGAAGCATGACCAGCAAACCCATGCAGGCTGCTTGCCGCCTCCGGGGGTGGGGCGGAGGGTGTCCCTCGTTAAAAGGCACAGTGCCTGAATGAGGGTTCTGGCACTGGGAAGAGTGGGGGGCTGAGACCTGCCCTTGCTGACGACACCCCTACACCCCCCTGCTCTGCGACTCCCAACCCATGAAACCCCTCCTGCTGAGGCTTACCTGTGGTCTGGCCCCAGGGCCTCAGGTGAGTGTTCTACCAGCAGCAGCCACCACCTCTGCAGTGGCGCTGCTCAGTTAAAGAGCAGCTAGCCTCTGATTGGCTGATATCTCGCAGCAGGTGGGCATTCTGCCGCCAGGGTTCTTGATTCCAGGGAAGGCCCACCAGTGTCCACTTAACTGCTTAATTGGCACTTTGGGTGTTCCCCAGAGGAGGCGATGCGGGGCTCTCGCCGATGTTTTAGCAGGTGGTCGAGACACCAGTTGCTTGGATAAAATCCCAGCCTAATGCTTTCTGTCACATCATTTGGCAGTGAACCTCTGCTGTGGTTATTTAATGTTGCTGCAATTTAGAATTAAATGTATCTGAAGGTTATGTTGTTCTGTTGATTGGATAGTATTCACAGATCCAAATTCAGATTTTTGTTGATTTGATTTATGTGCTTTTGAACACAAGGACATTAGAACATCAGAAATAGGAGCAGGAGTAGGCCATTCAGCCCTTTCAGCCTGCTCTGCCGTTCAATGTGATCATGGCTGATCGACTTCAACACCATTTTCCTGCACTATTCCCATAACCCTTGATGTTTTTAATATGTAGAAATCTATCAACCTCAGTCTTGAATATACTTAACAACTGAGCCTCCACTGCCTTCTAGGGCAGAGAATTCCAAAGATTCACCACCCTCTGAGTGTCAGCCAGTCCCCTGCCTTTTCAAAGGTGGAGGGACAGGGGCGGCCAGAGGCTGGGAGGGGGGAGAGAGGGTGGGTTGGGAGAGGTCAAAGGGCTCAATTGGGGAGTCGGAAGGTCGGAGGCCTCTGGAGGGGTATTGGAAGCCTGGAGACAGATCAGAAGTGTCATGGCAGGGTGAGGTCCAATCTTGGTGGGTTGTTTAGTCAGGTACGCAGGATCCGACATATAAGTGGAAAGGCACTTACCTCCTGATCCAAAAGTCCCTCACCTCGGTTTAACTGGGAAGCTTGGCCGGCCAATGTTAAATTTCAAATAAAAAAGGAAAGAAAGACTTGCATTTATATCATACTTTTCATGACCACTGGACATCTCAAAGCACTTTACAGCCAATTAAGTACTTTTGAAGTGTAGTCACTGTTGCAATGTAGGAAACACAGCAGCCAATTTGCAAACAGCAAACTCCCACAAACAGCAATGTGATAATGATCACCTGGGATAACTCCCCTTCTCTTTTCCAAAATAGCGCCATGGGATCTTTTATATCCACCCAAACAGGTATTTTGGGCCTTGGTCTAACGTCTCATCTGAAAGACGGCACCTCTAAAGGTGCAGCACTCCCTCAGTACTGCTGCACCTCTAAAGGTGCAGCACTCCCTCAGTACTGCACTGGAGTGTCAGCCTTAATTTTTGTACTCAAGCCCTGGAGTGTACCCGCACTAGTTGCACTGAAGTGGTTCAAGGCAACAGCTCACCATCACCTTTTCAAGGGCAATTCGGGATGGGCAAGAAATGCTGGCCTTGCCAGCGACGCCCACATCCCATGAAAGAATAAGAAAAAAAGAGGCGCCCAAGGCGGTCTTTCTGAATGCACCTTACAATAGACCATGTGCAGTTTGTTCAGTTATGGGCCATTACTAACCTCAAGGATATCAGTAAAAACTCATTCAACCCTGATCAGACCCATTCCATATGGCAGTCCCACTGAAACTGGATCTCATTGTTCCACAAGCAGTTTGACCATCTATGTCTATATGTATCTGTTCTATAAAGACATCATCCAGCTCCTTTTTAAAAGGGTTAATTGACATACGGTGTTTATTCCACATATTTACTGCGTGGGGAAACAAAATCCTCTAGTGTCAGACTCCCTTGAGCCTTGCCAATTTTTTAATCATATTCTGTGATCATAGTTCAAGATAAAATAAGATAAGGAAAATCGCCCACTTACATCCAGATTATCTATTCCTTTCAACATTTAAAAGGCCTGGATCATGTCCTGTCTCGATCTCACTTAATCCTACGAAAGCAACTCCGATTATGTCAGCCTATCCTCATAATGAGGTTTTTCTCTGTTCTTTGAACTCATTCCAGTGCAGCAATTTTCCTTTGAAGATAATATCCTCAAAATTCAATGACATCGCAGTTGTTTTTCCGGTGTAAACGGGAGCCTAAGCATCAGTATGGTAATAGGAACATGGGTCCTCAACACATGTCAAAAGTGCAAAGCCTGACATATTGGATTGGGCTGCTCAGTAAGCATCCAGGACGCATGCCAGAACTTCTTAAAATCACCGATTAAAATATTAAAATTTGCTTAACATAGGACCTTTTTTGGGATATTGGACTGCCACATGTGATAAACCCACCCAGCAAATCATGGCACTAAAAGGTAGGAAGGATTTGTCGACAGTGCTATCCATTTATGGGTTTATCCATTACATCCTCCCTATTCAAAAAGATCCCAGGCTGGTGATGGGAAGCACACGAAGCAATGAAGGTACTATTAATGACAATTTGCACCCTGGGGGAGCCTGTAATTCGGAAAAAGCCTAGTGCTATCTCATCCTACTTTGGTCTGTCTATGGGAAAAGATGTTCCTCTTGGCGTAGAGAGCCTCAGTGATCTTCCCAATACGGCGATGGACAGAAATGTTGTCCTTTCAACATTTTCCACTGCACCAAATTGTTTTGGATGGTTCAACAGGCAAGCATGTGGATTGAGTGGGAATGTCAAGAGGAGATGTTAGATTCTCTTTTATTGGAGATGGTCATTGCCTGACACTTGTGTGGTGCGAATGTTACTTGTCACTTATCAGCCCAAACCTGAATGTTGTCTAGGTCTTGCTGCATAAGGACACGGACTGCGTCAGTATCTGAGATGTTGCAAATGGTACTGAACATCATACAATCATCAGAGAACAGCTCCAGTTCTGACTTATGATGAAGGGAAGGTCATTGATAAAGCAGTTCAAGATGGTTGGGCCTAGGACACTACCCTGAGGAACACCTGCAGTGATGTCCTAGGGCTGAGATGATTGGCCTCCAACGGCCACAACCATCTACCGTTTTGCTAGGTATGACTCCAACCAGCAGAGAGTTTTCCCCTTGATTCCCATTGACTTCAGCTTTGCTATGGCTCCAAGTGCTGCCTTGATAGCCAGAGAAATCACTTTCACTTCACCTCTTGAGTTCAGCTCTTTTGTCCCTGTTTGGACCAAGGCTGTAATGAGGTCAGGAACTGAGTGGCCCTGGCAGAACCCAAACTGCACATCAGTGAGCAGATTGTTGCTGTTTAAGTGGCGCTTGAAAGCACTGTCGACAACACCTTCCATCATTTTACTGATGATCGAGAGTAGGCTGATGGGGTGGTAATTGGCCGGATTGGATTTGTCCTTTTTGTAGATAGGACATACCTGGGCAATTTTCCACATTGTCGGGTAGATGCCAGTGTTGTAGCTGTACTGGAACAGCTTGGTTACGGGCACGGTGCATTCTGGAGCACTAGTCTTCAGTACTATTGCTGGGATATTGTCAGGGCCCATAGCCTTTGCAGTATTAGGTGCCTTCAGTCGTTTTTTGATATTGCATGGAGTGAATCGGATTGGCTGAAGACTGACCTGTGATGCTGGGACCTCAGGCAGAGGCTGAGATGGATTATCCACTTGGCACTTCTGGCTGAAGATAGATGAAAATGCTTCAGCCTTGCCTTTTGCACTGATGTGCTGGGCTCCCCCATTATTGACGATGGGGATATTTGTGGAGACTCCTCCTCCTGTTAGTTGTTTAATTATTCACCACCATTCATGACTGGATGTGGCAGGACTGCAGAGCTTTGATCTGATCCGTTGGTTGTGGGATTGCTTAGCTCTGTCTATCGTATGCTGCTTCTGCTGTTTGGCATGCAAGTAGTCCTCTGTCGTAGCTTCTCCAGGTTGACACCTCATTTTTAGATATACCTGTTGCTGCTTCCAGCATGCTCTCCTGCACCCTTCATTGAACCAGGGTTGGTCCCCCGGCTTGATAGTAAAGTGAGCGATATGCCGGGCCATGATGTTACGTGTTCTGTTTGAATACAATTCTGCTGTTACTGTTGGTCCACAGCACCTCATGGATGCCCAGTTTTGAGCTGCCAGATCAGTTCTGAATCTATCTCATTTAGCACGGTGATTGTATCACACAACACGATGGAGGGAATCCTGATTGTGAAGATGAGACTTCTTTTTCACAAGGATTGTGCAGTGGTCACTCCTACCGTTACTGTCGTGGACAGATGCATCTGCGACAGGTAGATTGGTGAGGATAAGGTCCAATCGGTTTACTCACCACCTGCAACCGGCCCAGTCAAGCAGATATGTCCTTCAGGACTTGTCCCACTCGGCCATTAGTGGTGCTACAGAGCCATTCCTGGTGATGGACATTGAAGCCCACCACCCAGAGTACATTCTGTGCCCTTGCCACCCTCAGTGCTGCATCCAAGTGGAGGAACATGGAGGAGCACTGACTCATTAACTGAGGGAGGGCGGTAGGTGGTAATCAGCAGGAGGTTTCCTTGCCCACGTTTAACCTGATGCCATGAGACTTCATGGGGTCAAGGTCAATGTTGAGGACTCCCAGGGCAATTCCCTCAAGACTGTATATTACTGTGCCACCACCTCTGGTGGGTCTGTCCTGCCAATGGGACAAGAAACACCCAGGAAGAATAATGATGGTGTCTGGGACATTGGATGTAAGGTTGATTTCCTTGACTATGACAATGTCAGGCTGTAGCATGACTAGCCTGTGGGACTGCTCTCCCAATTTTGGCACAAGCTCCCAGATATTCATAAGGGGGACTTTGCAAGGTCGACAGAACTGGGTTTGCCCTTATCGTTACCGGTGTCTAAATCGATGCCAGTTGTTCTGTCCAGTTTTATTCCTTTTCAACTTTTGTGTAGCGGTTTGATACAACTGAATGGCTTACTAGGCCATTTCAGAGGGCAGTTAAGAGTCAACCACATCGCTGTGGGTCTAGATTCACATGTAGGCCACACCAAGTAAAGACAGCAGATTTCCTTTTCTAAAGGGCATTAGTGATCCAGTTGGGTTGTTACGATAATAGATGGTAGTTTCATGGTCAACATTGCTGACTAGATTGTCAATTAATTAATTGAATTTATTAATGAATTGAATTTAAATTGACTCCGCATCTCCATGAGTATTAGCCTGGATCTCTGGATTACTAGTCCATTGACAATACCTCTACGCTACCGTCTCCCCTTCTTTTTCCTTCAGTAATATGTGGGGGTGATGCACTTCTGGCACATAATGAGTTTGTCACATTGGCTGCTTAGGTACTCAATTTGCACCAGAAAAACAAATGTGGCGCCATTGAATTTCTAGGCCTCTGACTGTTAATGACATCATGTAATTTTCTGTGATTCAGCTTGTATTGTGCACTTCCAGTCACTATGCTAAGGGCAGCCAACCTTCCAAAGATTAAGTGCCAAAAAAAAATTGTATGCTGCAGAAGAGTACAAAAGACCCATAGGTTTAAAATATGAGGCTTAGCAATGTGGGTCTGGTATAGTGGTTGCTCTTTGGTTGCAGCACATGCCTGTAGTTGGGAGAGTTGTTCATGTACTATAATGCAAATTCTGTTCATTTATGTGAAATTGGAGTATTCTTGTGCATGATGTGCCAGGAGTGCTCCAAGATTCAAGGTTCACTCATCTAGTTGCAACAACTTTTAAAGAGCTGCTGCTCACCTGTAAAACTGTCCTGCTCCTGCAGAGGGGGAGAAATGACTTTTAAACTATTTTGAAGATGCAGCCCGAGGAGGTTGTTAAAATAGCGGTGGACTTTCTTGGAACTTAGTGGCACTCCCTTCACACCACCCCCATCAAAAAGCAGTGCTGGAACAGCCTGTGTTGAAATGGCTCAAAGAGCCAATGTTGTTCTACCGATGCATTGAATGTGGGAGCAGGTGAGAAAGAAATGTGCTGGCATGAAGAGGTTACCACAGTATGTGCTGCTTGTACTTTCCTTAGTTTTATAATATTGAAAATATTTATAAAATTGCATTAGAAGGCATCTTAAGAGCACTGCAGCTTAATTGGATGATAGCTTCAAGGATGTAGAACACAAAACCCTGGTAACTGTATTTTCCAAAGGCACAAACAGGCCCAGGTTTCGCTAAGGCACTGTGTGTCACTGCCATGGCAATGCATTTGCTTTGCCAAGCACTGTAATTCTTAATTCACAGTGTCTCTCTTCCTTACTACAAATTGCTGAATGATTTACACACTAATAATGGCGAGCACCATTAAACAGGCTTTTATTTTGCCAGCAAATTCTGGCCCATAGTCTTTTACTGCAGGGTTATGGATTATCCTGTCAACTGTGGAATCTACACTCAATGTATAGCTAAAACAGCACCATCTACAGGTACAAATTATTAAAGAACTAATCCAGCCACATCAACGACATTGCACAGATCCTGCTCAATATTTCAATGTTGCTGCATTAGTAAGCACCATATAGTTTTTGTAAACTTGTTCTAATATTGGAAACACATGATTTTTCGATAGAGGTGTAACAGGTTTTAAGCAAGTATAGAGGCAGGGAAAGGGGGGAGGGGGTGGGGAGGAATGAACCAATGGGAAGGACTGTGATAGGGTGGAAGGTAGGAGAGATTAAATGACAAGGGGGATGGTGGTCCTGTCCTTTTACCTCCTGCCTACCCACTGACCAGGGTTCCAGACACTCCTGGGTGAAACAGTGACTTACTTGTTCTTCTTTCCATTTAGAAAACAGTATACAATTCTCACAATGTGATCTCCTCTACACTGGGGAGACCAAATGCATATTGGCCAATTGCTTTTTATAACACCTCTATTCAGCCCACAAGCATGGCCTTAAGCTTCTGGTTGCCTGTCTTTTTAATTCTCTGTCCCACTCCCTCTCTGACCTCCCTGTCCTTGGCCTCCTACACTGTTCTAATGAGGCTCAACGTAAGCTTGAGAAACAGCACCTCATCTTTCAATTAGGCACTTTATGGCCTTCCAAACTCAACATTGAGTTCACCAATTTCAGATAGTAAGTCCTGTCCCCATTTTTCTGAACAGCAAACGTTGATACTGTTTCTGCTATTCCCATTTACAGCTCTTCTAGACCCATCTTTTGTTTACTTGTCCCATTACCACTGCCTTTGCTCTTGCACCACCAACTGTTTTGTCATTTAATCTCTCCTGTCTTCCACCCAATCACAGACATTCCCTTTTGTTCTTTTTCCCACCCTCTCCCTTTTCACTTGCTTAAAACGCATTACATTTCTAACTTTCCCAGTTCTGATGCTGCCTGACCTGTTGAGTATTTCCAGCATTTTTTGTTTTTATTTCAGATTTCCAGCGTCCACAGTATTTCACTTCTCTGCTAAGAGATTGTGATCGGTATGCCTCAGCTATTCAATGGACAAGTTCAATGAGCCATCCAAGTAATGTGTACAGTACTATAATACTGTGTTACATCACTTTTGTTATGTAGGCCTCCTTCCACTGTCATCATAGAACATTTGGGCATCAGACATTATGGAGCTTAGGAGTGTAATGCTACTTTAGTGCAAAAGTCTGTCTCTGAAAACGAGTGCAAACCTACATCCTTGCATTTGTTCCCATCCCTATCATTCCATAGACCCATTTGAAATTAAACTGGAAAATATGATTGGCCTAAGTGTCTGCAGGTAAGAAAGGGAAAAAAATCTATCAGGGTTTGCTCCTAATCGGTATCCTAGGATCTTATTGGAAAGTGTGTGGGTGACAGGCTTAAACAGCAAAGGGCTCACCTTTGATCCCTCTATGTTCAATATGCTGATATTCAGGGTGCAGGCACATAAGGAAAAAAAGACTTGCATCCGTACATGTGAATAATAGTTACATTGGTGAAGTACCAAAGAACTGGAAATATTTGTGAAAACATATCCAAGATTAAGTCATCATTGAGAGAGGAGAGAGAAAACATGGATAGAACTAAGGAGAAAATTGGTGCAATAGGCAAAAAGCTCAGAGGCTGATAAAGTGAGTACAGGGGATATCAGCCTGCAGGTGGTGCTATAGTACAAGTCCTGTGCTTCAGAGGAAACCGAATTTCAATATGGTACATCGAGGATCATTTCAATACTCCAGGACAGGTGGGGGAGTTAAATTTATTTTTTAAATGGGCAACCAGGCCACTTACGGTTTTAACAGAGGTGGGTCAGTCCTTAGCTTAAGGAGGTCGCATGTCTCCATTTTAAATTAGCTTTTATTTTAACACCTGCAGGCTGGGTTTTCCAGGAGTCGGGAAACTCTTCAGCTGAAGGGAGGGGTGAAAGGCCTGATTCATAAATAAATGCTTTTATAGCACTGCTTGTGGGCCAGCTGGAGCAGGAGTGTTTCCCTCTGATCCAACTAACTTACCTGTAAACCTCTCCCCGACGATCTGTCCTCCCTACCACTCCCATCCCTCCATATCCTTCCCCAGTTGATGTCAGATTCCCAGCTAAGGCTTGGAGCCACAGACCTACACGCCCAACAGACACAGTCTTTACCGGAAATGGAGAATTCTTTTTAAGTCCAGTCCTGCCACTAAATTTATATTTCCCAGTTTCCTGGCTGCTTTAAAAGTCCCTGTCTTCCCACTTAACTGTTATTCTCAGGGCCATAATCTGCATAAGTGTAGGCCAATGGAATATAGCAAAAGATATACAAAAAATCATGGTCTTTGACAATTGTAAATTCTCAGCTGCACTATGACAATGACCAAAGGAGGTGGGATTTAATTCAATAGGAAGCCAATGGACTAAACAAACTTCGACCCATCCTGAAGAAGCCAAACCCAAAGCTAAAAACAACATTGTGAAAAACAATTGCCTACAGTTATTTTTTTAAACCATTCCTGGTAACATGATTAACAGTCTTTTTTTTCCATTTCCCTATCTTCATCTGGAACAGTCAGATAAGCACATTTTTATTCTATCATTCTATGGATTTAGTTTTTTTTTACTAAGTTTAGCTGAAAACTTGTAAAACTCACTGTGAATCAAGAAGCCTAATGTTCTCCATCTAGATCCTTTTCCTCCAGTAAAGTGACGGATGGCAATGCTGATGTTTGGATACTTTTCAATTTTGGCCATCGAACGGCCATATCTGACACTTTGCTGCCATCATAAACATCAACATAGAAAACCAGCAAACTCTGATCAATAGCTTCAATGGCAAACTCAAAAACAGCCTGAAGATGTAGTGGTGCAAGGAATTGTCAGGACTTAAACAGCAGGGACATCCAACATTCCATCGCTAGTATAGCAAAGTCATTCTATTGCTTCCCCCCTCACTCTGGCATTCTCCACCTTTGCTTCACTAATTAAGAAAGAAAAACTTGCATTTATAAAGTGCCTTTCAAGACATCAGGACATCCCAGCGGCGATGGTATCGAGGTGGTAATGCCACTGAACTAGTAATCCAGAGGCCCAGGCTAATGCCCAGACAAAAATTGGAATTAAAAGCTAGTCTCCGTAGTGGTGCCATGAAACTATCATTGAGTGTTGTAAAAACCCATCTGGTTCACTAACATCCTTTAAGGAAGGAAATCTGCCATCCTTACCTGGTCTGGCCTACATGTGACTGCAGACCCACAGAAATGTAGTTATCTCTTAAATGCCCTCTGAAATGGGCTAGCAAGCCATTGAGTTCAAGGCCAATTAGGAATGGGAAACAAATGCTGGCCTTGTCAGCGATGCCCACATCTAATGAAAGAATCAAAAAGAGAAGTACTTTTGAAGTAAAAACAAGAAATGCTGGAACCACTCAGCAGGTCTGGCAGCATCTGTGGAAAGAGAAGCAGAATTAACGTTTCGGGTCAGTGACCCTTCTTCGGAACTCCTTTTTTTTCCCAAAGAAACGCAGCAGCCAATTTGTACACACCAATGTGAAAATGACCAGATAATCTTTTTTCATTGATGTTGATTGAGGGATAAATATTGATCAGGACACCAGGGATAACTCCCCTGCTCTTCTTCAAAATAGTCCCATGAGCTCTTTTACATCCACCCCAGCTGCAGTTTCCAAGTGAATTGTCACCAGTTCTCACCAATTATCAAGTGGGAAATGAAGTCCATTTCACTACTTGAGCTGGTGGTATTTACCAGGTAGGCTGGTCCCAGCAGACCAGCTGAGTATCCCAGTCGGAAGCACCATTTGAACTGGTGATATAACTCGTTGAACTAGTTCCAGCTGAACTGGTTACCAGTTGAACTGGTTCCATGCCCACTTCTAGTCCAGTTTCGGAGTCCAGGGCAAATGGCTCCAGTTGATACAGGCTGAAAAACAAGTTTAATTCACCCACTTTGTGAATACCGTTATCCATTATGTTCTTTCAGTGTACAGCAATCAGTGTACATTATCATGTGTTCATTCAGCGTAGTGTGGGCATGATCTATAAAATCTAGCAGAATTTGAATTCTCCATTTGTCCCAACATAACACTCTGAGAATAAAGTTTGAGTAAAGATGAAGAGATTTTATTGTGAAAACACAAATAACACAGAAATACACATCTCCATAAATTTAAACTTATTGGGCTAGATTTTAAGAGCGGTGGCGAGCTCAAAAAATGGCGGTCCACCCGTGCAGGCAGCACGCCAAAGAGCCGCCACAATCTCCCACATGGCAGCTCATTTAAATAGTCGGGGTGGCCCATCTCCCCAATTATGTGGAGGGGGCGGGCTGTCCGTCCCCGGCAATGGTGTCAGCTGCCTGTGTGCAGGTGCTGGTGCCATTTTTTAAGGGCAGCCAGCCCTGCCAGTCAATTTGAATTTTTAAAGCAGTATTCCCCCCCAAAAATTTGTTAAATAAATTTCTAACACCCCTTTCCCTCCCCCCCCCAATAACAATGACATTAACTATTTGCCCTTCCCCCCTCCAAACACTTATCTTTTAAATCTGACTTTCCCTTCAACGCCCCTTCCCACCAGTTCTGATGAAAGATCACTGACTTGAAACGTTAACTCTGCTTCTTAAACAAAAATGAAAAAGCAGCAAAGTTTAGAGATGACATCTTGTACTGTCATATAAAATGGAAAAGGAAAGGGAAGAAGAGGTAAACAGACAAAAGCAAATGAAAGCTTCAAATTTGAATTTAGTGAAGATAGAATCATAATTAATTTTTAAAAATGTTATCAGACAAGGAAGAGTATAAAGAAATGCTGACATGCAGTTACAAATCATTATTATCCATAACTTCAATCCAATCTTAGCTGTAGTACATTATCTGTGTGGTCACGTTGAGGGGCAATAAATGTGATCATTTGCTTTTAATGTCATTTTTAATCGGGTTCAGGAAGCCTGTCACTTTCATTTCCTACATTATAAAATCCAATACAGCACCTGAAGCTGAACTTTCTTCCCCACCTGTTGGATTCTTCACACTAATCATATTAATCCTTCCGTAGATGGGGCATAATCTGCATAAATGTAACCCAATGGAAAATATCAAGAGATTTATAAAAGAACCAGCAAATTCTTGGACAATTGTAAATTCTGAGACAATCGCAGAAGTTTTAGTTTACAGAACGCTTTAGAACACATCCAGCACTCATACCACATTAACTCCTTCTCAGATTTGCATCAAACCTCAATTGGCACAAAAAAACACAATCTTTTTCAGTTTCTATTAGGAACAGAATTTCCAGCCTGGCAAGACCAGTGATTCTATACATGATGAATTGATTCAAGGAATGGTGCTGAGTGACAGTCAGGAGCACTGATTTTTGTAAATGTTCACATTACAAAGGATCACTCTTAGATATATTGCAGTGATGTGACATTTTAAAGTGTACTGTACATTCCTACATTTGCAAAGTTAGACATAGTATTTTTCTAGCACCACAGTTCCAGGTTTGAACTAGCCCCCCTTTACACAGGTCTTAAGCACACAGTCTGTTTGATGACATGGTTTCTGGGCAAGGTTCTGATGTTTTCTTCAAACCGGACAATTTGTGACTGACTTTTCTGGTTGATTTGCTCATTCTTACGAGGTTTCTATTTTTCTGTTCTCTGCTATTGGGCTGTTCTTTGTAAAAGACCAGGCTTCTCTGCATTCAAAGCTCTGCCTCTGTCACACTGAAACTCTTCCAAATACTCTCTTTACAGCATGCAAACCTCTCTGTAAGCACTCTTGTCTATTTTTGCTCTTAAGTATTCTGCTTGAGCTGCCTATGGGGAAATTGGTGTTTGCCTTGGCAAGTAGCACACCAATTTCCTGTTTGATATATCTGTGAACTGGAGATAGACTAATGTTGCTGATGTCTTTTTTTTGGCAGGTTGCAATGAGACTGAGACTTCAAACTTAAGGTTTTTGTGATCTTGACCACAAGTGACAAAACCAGCCTGATAGTGAGGGTTGGTTGGAGATCAGGTGCTAGGACACAGTGCAACTCTGTCACTGCTTCCATAATGAAGCAGGACCTCTGAAAGCAGTTTTCCTCTGACACTCCTCGAAGGTGTGTCTCTACCTGTAGCTAAGCAGGTAAAGGGAGTCCAAGTATGGCAAAATCTGATTTGCCCTTGCATTCCTCCTTTCGTTTTCTTCCACATTCTACAAACAACACAAAAATTTCCATTTAAATCCCCATTTCCAAAATTGGTGGCAATTAAACATTATACCAGCCTGAACACTTAAGTAAAGGAACTCTTTAAAAAAAAAGCAGGATGCAAAATAACACATTAAATAACACCTGACACTAAAGATAAATTGCTCTTTCAAATATTCTTCCTCAAAAATAGCTACCCTTTAAATGCTCATTTCCTGTTAGTCCAGAATGAACCTACACATAAGCGCAGTGAATTCATGAAGATAATCAACAGGAAATTGCATGCATGTTTATAAACATCAGGGCCCTGAATTTGTTCAATTTTTTCCAACAATTTTTGGAATTAGAATGCATTCGTACTTATTGATGGCACTGTTTAAAACACTAGTTAGGCCACAGCTGGAGTACTGTGTATAGTTCTGGGCACCACACTATAGGAAGGATGTGATTGCACTGGAGAGGGTGCAGAGGAGATTCACCAGGATGTTGCCTAGGCTGGTCCGTTTCAGCAATGAAGAGAGACTGAAAAGGCTAGGGTTGTTTTCCTTAGAGCAGAGAAGGCTGAGGGGGGACATGATTGAGGCATACAAAATTATGAGGGGCATTGATAGACTAGATAGGAAGAAACCTTTTCCCTTAGCGGAGGGGTCAATAACCGGGGGCATAGATTTAAGGTAAGGGGCAGGAGGTTTAGAGGGGATTTGAAGAAAAATGTTTTCACTCAGAGAGTGGTTGGAATCTGGAACACACTGCCTGAAGGGGTGGTAGAGGCAGGAACCATCACAGCATTTAAGAAGTATTTAGATGAGCACTTGAAATGTCATAGCATATAAGGCTACGGGCCAAGTGCTGGAAGATGGGATTAGAATAGGTAGGTGCTTGATGGCCGGCACAGACACTGAAAGCCATTTGAGAGCAGCGGGTGGGTTCAATAAATTTTTGCACGATGGCCAGGCAGCAGCATGGTAGGGCTGTACAATTTAATCATGTTGCTGCAATCCTCAAAGTGCAGGGCATAAAAGATTGCATCAACATAGTACTGCAATCTCCTCATGTACAACTCCTAAGCTTTAGGAATCAAAAGTCTTCCATTTAATGAATGTATAGGTCGTATGTGACTGGAATTCTGTATAACAATGCCAGATTTGCTTGAAGTTGCCAGGACACTTTTTACTTGGGAATTCTGCTCTCCCTGACCTCTTTAAAGATAAATGTGATGTAACCAGCTGACTTGCATGTGACAAAGTGTATTCCTTTAGTATTGGATTGAGGGAATGTTCTTTTATTTGAAAGTGGAGGACAAGAAGGTGAGGCACTAAGATAGACTGTGTTACATAGAAGACTTCTGTAATGAAATATGTTCTGATGTCTCTTGCAGCTGTCACTGAGGAATCCTTCTGAATGATGGTCATCTTGATGTTCTCCTCCATGTAGTTCTGCCTTGAAGGAATTTAGACACCACTGGGGAGGTGACCCTAAGTCCATAGTTTTTGTCTGGTGATGTTGTATGTAAGAACAGGAGTCGGCCATTCAGCTATTCAGGCTTGTACTATCATTCAAATAGATCATGCTGATCTGTATCTCAACTCCATTTACCTGACTTGGTGCCATATCCCTAATACCCTTACCTTACAAGAATCTAGCAATTTTGATTTTGAAATTTTTAATTGACGAGCCTCAACAGCTTTTCAGGGACAGAGTTCCAGATTTCTAATACCCTCTGTATGAAGAAGCATTTTCTAACATCACCCCTGAATGGCCTAGCTCTAATTTCAAGGATATGTCCACTTGTTCTAGCTTCCCACACCAGAAGAAATAGTTTCTCTCTATCTACCTGATCAAATCCTATATTAAACCCCTCAAGTAGATTGCCCCTAAGCCTTCTTTACTCAATGGAATACAAGACCAGTTTATGAAACTTGTCCTCATAAATTAACCCATTTAGCCCCAGTATAATTCTGGTGAATCTGCACCGCACCCCTCCAAGGCTTATATACTTCCTGAGCTACAGTGACCAGAACTGAATGCAGTACTCCAGATGCTGTCCAACCAGAGCCTTAATAACTGTAATATAACTTACACCCATTTGTATTCCAGTCCCTTTGAGATAAACGCTATGATTCCATTAGCCTTTTCCATTATTTTTGTACCTGTCCACTAACTTTTAGTGATTTTAGTAAACGGACCCCTAAATCTCTCTGCTCCTCAACAGTTCATAGCTCCTCACCATTTAGAAAATACTCTGATCTCTCTTTCTTAGGTTCAAAGTGTAGGATCTCATAGTTCCATCTGCCATAGTTTTGGCCATTCACTTAATCTATCAATGTCCCTACACAACCTTCAGCTCCCACCTACACGACTTACTAACACTTAAATTAGTGTTGTTAGCAAACTTAGATTCTGAAGAAGGATCACTGACCTGAAACGTTAACTCTGCTTCTCTCTCCACAGATGCTGCCAGACCTGCTGTGTATTTCCAGCATTTCTTGTTTTTATTTTAGATTTACCGTTCTCTATTCCTTCATCTAAGTCAATGATAAATGTAATGACAAGCCTAGTACAGATCCCTGGAAGAAACCACTAGTCACATCCTGTCAATTAGAGAACATACCCATCATCTCTGGTCTCAGTCTCCTATCTCCTAACTAATTCTCTACCCACGTTGATGGCTAGCCTCCAATTCCATGCACTTTCATTTTTGCTCACCATCTCCTATGTGGAATCTGATCAAATGCCTTCTGTAAGTCCATATGCATGGCACCAATAGACACAGCCTTATATACCACTTGAGTAGCCTCCTCAAAAAAATTGACTAAGTGAGTTCGACATGACTTATCTTTACTAAGCAGTTTATTATTTGTTCACGTGGGGCCAATTAAAGGTAAGTTTTAATTTAAAATAAAACTTTTCTGTGGAGCTAGGAGGAGCAAGAAGTTCCCATTTGGCCACTCCAACCCCCACCCCTGGAAGTTACCTGAGGGTCATCATTTGTGGTGGTGCTCCTGATCCCCAGAGCTCGCCCCAATTAATCAGATGAAGACCCAAGACCTACTTCTATAGATTCTTGGGTCTTTTGGTTTGAGCACACACTGTCTGTTTGTTAGTTGATTGCATAATTTTACAGTCTTTACTGCTACTAATTTTAACCTTTTTTTCACGCCTCGACTGTTGACTTTAAACTGAGTCTCTCCCTGGCTCTGTTCCCATTTTCACATGCCACTCCCTCCTCGGTTTTACCACCGATTCTTTAGGGATAATTGGCGTCTGCCTTTGATTTAGACAGTTCCTGGTTGGTTGCACTGGGTTCAAAATCAAAGTGAAAGAGATCAAAAGGGCGACGGTACTGCGGTGGTTTCAACGCCGGCATGTCATGGCTCATACAGGCAAGCAGCCGATGGGTGAGCTTAGGTCCCTGAATTCAGATGAAGCTACTTTTGTTACATTTGTTAATCGGACCCCGCGGACTGCAAGGCCTTGGTGGATCAATTTTAATGGACTTCCGCAGAACTATGATGATATCCCTCCAAGAGAAACCCTGGATATGCGCACGTATCGGAGTAAGTAGCTGGCATGAACCGTGCAGGAACAGAATAGCCTTAAGAAATAGTTCGCACTAATAAACAGCCTCATTTGAAGCTGAGTGACGTTTCAGTAGCTGTATGGAGAGGAAATTGGAGAAGCCGCATACAGTTTCCTGTAGACCTGAAACTGCTTAATTTATAGTGCTTAGTTTCAAGGGGTACTGCAGTCATAGGTTGGATTGTATTTGGGTATATTTGTGCACAGATGAGCATTATCTGGGGTTAAAAATATTTAATTTAATGTTTTGAGTAAGTGATCTGAAAAAGTCTGATTTTCAAAGTATATCTTTGAAGTAATCCAGTAATGGGTAAAATGCTTATTTTAATAGTTGCTCCAGTATTAACTGTAAAATATTTAAATCCTCATCTATCATTCAAACCCACCTAATTGGGCGAATTTTTCTTTCTTTACTGGATTGCTAGATTTCACACTGTCGAGTAGATACTCCATTTTACAAGGTAAATGGTAGAACCAGCTCCATTCTCAGAAATTCTGTTGATTAACTGTGGAACAGTCTTGATAACAGCAATGGTAAAGGTCTTGTATTGGCCCGTTTTGGCTGAATGTGTAAGTTTGATGACAGAACTTGAAAGTTGATAAATAATCCAATAGCATGCATATAATTTGTCGGAAAAGGTTATATAATGTGGCGATGCTGTGATTACTGTGAATTTTTCTTTTATAATACAGGGTGAATTTATAGCTTTGGCATTGATACTAAAGCCACATGAGATGCTCAAGATTGTGCATGTTGCTGTTTTAAAGTAGTAACCAAAAATTTCTGACTGTGGCCTGCACTGCCAGGCTGACCAGAATTGTGAAAACGTTGTCCAGCACCATCATAGAGTCATATAGTCATTTACGGCACAGAAGGAGGCTGTTCAGCCCATCGAGTCCATGCCGGCTCTCCACAGAGCTATGCAGTCAGTCCCACTCCCTGGCTTGATCCCCATAGTCCTGCAAGTCTATTTCGCTCAGGTGGCCATCACACTTTTTGAAGTCATTGATCGTCTCTGCTTCCACCACCCATATGGGCAGTGAGTTCCAGGTCATTACCACCCCCTGCGTAAAAAAAGTGCTTCCTCATATTCCCCCTGCATCTTTTGCCCAAAACTTTCAGAGGCATGTTTGCCTCGGGTTGTGCTGCACCATAGGAGGGCCCTTGGAAACTCATCTGAGGGGGTTTCATGGCCTCCAAAGACTAGAACTGCCTTATTTATAACACAGCATTGCCTCCAGAAATGGCATTGTAATAAAAATGGCACATAAATCAAGTGGCCAAAGAGACTATCCCCTTCCCTCCTAACTTCAATCTGTATTGATATTTAATTGGTAAATGCACAATGATTACATCTGCTGTCAAGTGACTTGCTAGAAAGTGCATGCATGTGAATGTTGGTGACAGTAAACTTCAATTTGGCTCAGATATCTCCGTGAAATTAGCTCACTGATGATCACCGTCCAGGTACACACATAAAGAATGACTATTTGAGTGAGTTATTGAATGCCAGCCGGGCTACTTATGTAACAATGGAGTAGTGGGGTGTCATTGTGTTGATGTTGGAACTCTACTCTGGCAAAGGCTAGTTGAATACATTGCAAAATGAAGTGGTAACAGGTGTATTGTCTACTACATTGAATGGAAGCATAAACATTTTTACAGCTGATTTGAATTGAAAGACGAACAGCACTAATTTGAGATCTGGTCCTGTGAAAAATAATGAATAACAAGACTGCTGAAAATGACGATAGCCTTTGATGTGGTCAAGTTTCAGCCAGAAAGTAGCATTATTTTGCACCAATCTGATACAGTAAAGTTCTTCAACTATTTAGAACATAAGAAATGGTAGCAGGAATAGGCCATTCAGCCCCTCGAGCCTGCTTTGCCATTCAATAAGATCATGGCTGATTTGATTGTGGCCTTAACTCCACTTTCCTGCCTCCCCCCCCATAACCCTTGATTCCCTTGTACATCAAAAATCTGTCCAGCTCAGCCTTGAATATATTCAATGACCCAGCCTCCACTGCTTTCTGGGGAAGAGAATTCCAAAGATTAACGACCCTCTGAGAGAAGAAATTCCTCCTTATTTCCATCTTAAAGGGGGATCTCTTATTTTGAAACTGTGCCCTATAGTTCTAGATTTCCCCCATGAGGGGAAACATCCTCTCAGCATCCACCCTATCAAGCCCCCTAAGAAACTTATATGTTTCAATAAGATCACCTCTCATTCTTCTAAACTCCAATGATTATAGGCCCAACCTGCTCAACCTTTCCTTATAAAACAGCCTCTTCATCCCAGGAATCAGCCTCGTGAACCTTCTCTAAACTGCGTCCAATACAAGTATATTCCTCCTTAAATAAGGAGTCCAAAACTGTATGCAGTACTCTCGGTGTGATCTCACCAATGCTATGTACAGTTGTAGCAAACTTCCCTACTTTTTATACTCCATCCCCCTTGCAATAAATGCCAATGTTCCATTTGCCTTCCTAATTACTTGCTGTACCTCCATGCTGACTTTTTGTGATTCATGTACAAGGACACCCAGGCCCCTCTGTACTGCAGCATTCTTCAATCTCTCTGCACTTAAATAATATTCTGCTTTTCTATTGTTCCTGCCAAAGTGGACAACCTCACATTTTTCCACATTATACTCCATCTGCCAGATTTTTGCCCACTGACTTAACCTATCTGTATCTCTTTGCAGAAACTTTGTGTTCTCCTCATAACTTGCTTTCCTACCTGTCTTTGTATCATCTGCAAATTTGGCTACAATTCACTTGGTCCCTTCATCCTTCTTCTTCTTTGGCCTCCTTGTCTCGAGAGACATGGGGTAAGTGCCTAGAGGTGGTCAGTGGTTTGTGGAGCAGCGCCTGGAGTGGCTATAAAGGCCAATTCTAGAGTGACAGACTCTTCTACAGGCGCTGCAGATAAAATTGGTTGTTGGGGCTGTTACACAGTTGGCTCTCTCCTTGCGCTTCTCTTTTTTTCCTGCCAACTGCTAAGTCTCTTCGACTTGCCACTCTTTAGCCCTGCCTTAATGGCTGTCCGCCAGCTCTAGCGATCACTGGCAACTGACTCCCATGACTTGTGGTCAACGTCACAGGACTTCATGTCGGTTTGCAGACATCTTTAAAGCAGAGACATGGAAGACTGGTGACGAGCTCTCTGTATAATGCGTCCTTGGGGATCCTGCCATCTTCCATGCGGCTCACATGGCTAAGCCATCTCAAGTGCCGTTGGCTCAGTAGGGTGTGTATGTTGGGGATGTTGGCCGCCTTGAGGACTTCTGCATTGGAGATATGGTCCTACCACCTGATGCCAAGGATTCTCCGGAGGCAACAAATGAGTTGAGACATCACTCTTGGCTGACATACGTTGTCCAGGCCTTGCTGCCGTAGAGCAAGGTACTGAGGACACAGGCTTGAAACACTCGGACTTTTGTGTTCTGTGTCAGTGCGCCATTTTCCTGCATCCTATTGGCCAGTCTGGACATATCAGCGGACGCCTTTCCCATGCGCTTGTTGATTTCTGCATCGAGAGACAGGTTACTGGTGATAGTTGAGCCTAGGTAGGTGAACTCTTGAACCACTTCCAGAGCATGGTCGCCGATATTGATGGATGGAGCATTTCTGACGTCCTGTCCCATGATGTTCATTTTCTTGAGGCTGATGGTTAGGCCAAATTCATTGCAGGCAGCCGCAGTTCTGTCGATGAGTCTCTGCAGGCACTCTTCTGTGTGGGATGTTAATGCAGCATCGCCGGCAAAGAGGAGTTCCCTGATGAGGACTTTCCATACTTTGGTCTTCGCTCACGGGCAAGGTTGATCTTGTGTGGAGGAAAATTCCTTCTTCTGAAGACTTGATCACATGTGAGAGCAGCAATGAGAAGAAGATCCCAAACAGTGTAGGTGCGAGAACACAGCCCTGTTTCACGCCGCTCAGGATAGGAAAGGGGTCTGATGAGGTGCTGCTATGCTAATTTGTGCCTTTCATATTGTCATGGAATGAAGTGTTGATACTTAGTAGCTTTGGTGGACATCTGATCTTTGCTAGTAGTCTGAAGAGACCATGTCTGCTGACGAGGTCAAAGGCTTTGATGAGATCTATGAAAGCAATGTAGAGGGGCATCAGTTGTTTGTGGCATTTCTCCTATAGCTGGCAAAGGGAGAACAGCATGTCAATGGTGGATCTCTCTGCTCGAAAGCCACACTGTGCCTCAGGGTAGACACGCTCAGCCAGCTTCTGGAGTCTGTTTAAAACGACTCGAGCGAAGACTTTCCCCACTATGCTGAGCAGGGAGGTTCCACGGTAGTTGTTGCAGTCACCGCGGTCACCCTTGTTCTTATAGAGGGTGATGATATTGGCATCGCGCATGTCCTGTGGTACTGCTCCCTCATCCCGGCACAGGCAAAGCAGTTCATGGAGTGCTGAAAGTATAGCAGGCTTGGCACTCTTGATTATTTCAGGGGTAATGCCGTCCTTTCCAGGGGCTTTTCCACTGGCGAGAGAATAAATGGCATCACTGAGTTCCGATTTTGTTGGCTGTTCGTCCAGCTCATCCATGACTGGCAGAGACTGGGCTGCATTGAGGGCGGTATCAGTGACAACATTCTCCCTGGAGTACAGTTCTAGGTATTGCTCCAACCAGCGGTTCATTTGCTTGTGTTGGTCAGTGATCGTTTCCCCGGATTTAGACTTGAGGGGGGAACGATCATCTTGATGGTTGGCCCAAAAGCTCTCCAGAGGAGACAGAGGAGTTCCAGAGTTTTCTGCAGAAGCACATCCTGAATGGCAGATGAATTTGTACGTGTATTTGATGCTCGTTTTATGCCGGAGCTGCTACGGGGTCGCGTCGGAGCCGGAGCCACCGTGCCCAGACTGGGGTGACGATGAATGCATGCCGAAGGCCCAGCGAGGCCTCGGCCCGCCCCGCTGGTCTCATACGGAAAATCCTTGATCGGATCCCGGCAGAAGAAGCTCCACATCGCTGCTGGCCATATCACTGACCACCACCCCCCCCCCCACCCCTTTCCCCTTCCCACCCCTTTCCCCTTCCCGCCTCGCACCACTTTTGCCCCCCTCGCACCCCCTTTCGCCCACCCCCCTCGCACCCCCCCGCTCCCCCTCGCACCCCCCACTCCCCTGTACCCCTCCCCCCTTCGCTCTCCCTCCATGAAATCGTACAGTTTACTTGTTAGGGCCCCTGCTCAGGGATAGGAGCTAACAACCCCACTGGTTTGTGGGCATCTCGGGAGAGACCAAGGTTAAGGGAGTAAACCCTAACAGAAATTCTGGAGCGGAACCCCTAAGTCGGTCATGTGTCAGCTTTGGCATGTTTCTGGCAGTTCCTGCAGCTATACTGGTGCCAAACGTCGTGCTCTGCACTCCTTTGGACCCCACTAGGAAGGCCAAGAGAGGGGTTTTGATGCTTGGGCAACTCACAACCTCCATACATTCCGCCAGCCATGCGCCATGGAGAGGTCACTCCATAGTCGCCTCACAGTGACCAAAACAACACGGAAGGCAGCAGTAATGGTTTATAAGTCCAGCTCAATTGGCATAGAGATTGGGAGCCACGGGTTGCCTTTGTCGGTGGGAGAGGTCATTGCATCTCACTGGACAGCTACCGCCCGCCTCAAACCGGGCAGCCCCCGGTCAGAAAGGTTCTGTCCCGCCACAGTCCACCTGCTTCAATGGGTGCTTGGAGCTCAGGGTCATGGCCTGACAAGTGGACTGTACACCGTACCAAATAGCATGACAAAAAAAGGAAAGGAACCAGCCCTTCGTTTTGCAAGCTGGAACGTCGGAACTGTGTCCTGGCCTGTCGGAAGACCTTACACAAATCAACGACTCTCGGAAGACCGCCATCATTAACAAAGGGCTCAGTAGACTGAATGTGGACATTGCAGCACTTCAGAAGACACGCCTCCCTGTGAGCGGACCTCCAAGAGAGCAAGAGTACACCTTCTTCTGGCAGGGTAGGGATCCTGAAGAACCAAGACAGCATCGAGTGGGCTTCGCCATCAGAAACTCTTTGCTCAGCATGATAGAGCCACCTTCAAATGGCTCGGAACGCATATTGTCCATCCGACTGCTCACCGCCTCTGGTCCAGTACACCTACTCAGCATCTATGCTCCAGCACTCTGCTCCCCACCTGAAGTGAAAGACCAGTTCCCCAAGTCATTAATATAGATTGTAAATAGGTGAAGCCCCAGCACTGACACTTGTGGTACTCCACTTGTTACAGTTCGCTAATCTGAAAATGCTCCATTTATTCTGACTCTCTGTTTCCTGTTAGTTAGCCAATCCTCTATCCATATTACCCCCACCACCATTTTCTCTTATCTTGTGTAGTAACCTATTATGTGGCACCTTATTTAATGTCTTTTGGAAATCCAAATACACTACATCTACTGGTTCCCCTTTATCCACCCTGCTTGTTATATCTTCCAAGAACTCTAATAAATTTGTCAAACACAATTTCCCTTTCAAAAAAACATATTGTCTCTGCCTGATTACATTATGATTTCTAAATGTCTTGCTACTATTTCCTTCATAACGGATTCCAGCATTTTCCCAATGACAGATGTTAGGTTCTGAAGAAGGGTCACTGACCCGAAACGTTAACTCTGCTTCTCTTTCCACAGATGCTACCAGACCTGCTAAGTGATTCCAGCATTTCTTGTTTTTGTTTCAGATTTCCAGCATCCGCAGTATTTTGCTTTTATTATATACAGATGTTAGGCTAACTGACTTAGAGGCTGGAATTTTACGGTGTGGGCGGAGGCCTCACCCACTGGACAAAAGTCAGGGGCAAGTCCACCTCCATCAGGCCTGGAAGCCACACCGTGATTTTGTGGCTCAAGCCCTTAATTGACCCTCGGTTGGGACTTCCGCCCTTTGAGGCAGAAAGTACCCCCTCCAAGAGCTGCTGGCCAATCAGTGGGCTGGCAGCTCTTCCGTCCCAGCAGCCCAACTGTGAGCAGTGGCCACTGCTGGGACTGCATCGATGGAAGTCAATGTCCCTGGCAAGGCCCCACACAATTGGCTGGGCCCCATGAGTTGGGGGGAGTGGGGGAGGATGGCGGGGTCGATCAAGTGAGGTCGGGGTGCTGGGGTTGGTGGGGGGGAGGTGCTCCACCGGGGCGGCTATGACGTGGGGGGCCCTCTGTGGGACACAGGGTGCCCGATCAGGAGGGACACCCCCTCCAGCCCGCAAGAAGGCCACCAGGTTTTACAGGACGGCCTGCTGAGGTGCTGATCCACCCATCCACCACTGGTAATATACCAGTGGTGGCTAGAGGAGGCCCTTAAGGCGCAATTAATTGGCCACTTAAGGGCCATAATTGGCCTGGGGCGGGCGGGCCGTTTGTTACCTCCCTTGCCGCTTGTAAAATTGCAGCAGGGGCGAGAAGGCCACGGGAACAGCACCCCCCACGTCCCACTCAATTTTACGCCTCCTCCACCTCCAGCCTGCTGCTGTGGGGGGTGCAAAACTCTGGCCATGGTTTCCTGCTTTCTGCCTCCCTACTTTCTTGAATAGAGTTATTACATTCGTGGGTTTCCAGTCGGCTAGGACCTTTCCAGAATCTAGGGAATTTTGGAAGATTATGATCAATGCATCCACCATCTCTGCAGCCACTTCTTTTAAGACTCTAGAATGCAGACCATCAGGTCCAGGGACTTTAGTCCAATTAGTTTTCCTAGTACTTTTTCTCTAGTGACAGTGATTGTTTTAAGTTCCTCCTTCCCTTTTGCCTCTTGATTTTCTACTATTTTTGGGGTGTTTTTGTGTCTTCCACTGTGAAGACAGATACAAAATACTTGTTCGAAGTCTCTGCATTTCCATTTTTCCCATTATTAATTCCCCAGTCTCATCCTCTAAGGGACCAATGCTTACCTTAGTTACTCTTTTCCTTTTTATATAGTTGTAGAATCTCTTACGGTCTGTTTTTATATTTCTTGCTTGTTTACTCTCATTCTGTAACTTCTGCTTTTTAGCCATCCTTTGTTGGTTTCTAAACTTTTCCCTAGCTTCTGGTCCACCACTAATCTTTGCAGCAGTTTTAGTACTCTAATGTCTTCAGTTTTATAAACATTACTGTTGGATGCAGAATCCAGCAATTTATCTGAGCACGCGTGACTGTCCACACCACTGATATGAATTCATTTTTTTTGCTGGCTTGTCAGTACAGACCTACGCTATCATTACAGAAGGTTCAGTGGCCAAATTCAGTCTTGTAGCAGTTTTTCTGTTGTGTTGGAGTATAAAGGAGGTGAAATGCTCAACACCAAGAGCTTTGGACAACCTTTTAGAATCACTTCTGGAACAGAATGACTTTATAATTGATGTACATGATAATGACAACAGGTCTCATACGAGGTTTCAGCTGCTAATGAAACAGTCCGTCACTTGATGCCAAGCTCTTTTTTTTTTCCAGCTCATCCTTGGGTTTTTCGGGATGCTGACACTGGCGACAAATTGCTTATAAATAAGGATGAGGTATATTTTCCAACATCTGCACAATATGATGAAGATGATCCTATTTACATTCCTGTTTACATCACAGTTCCAGGTAAATACAGCACACACAACTTCAGGTTTAGCTGAACTTACATCTATCACATATCACTGGCAGTAGATCTGCAATTATATCTTAGCCCCACTCTCAGCTACCGAAGCGTCTGCATTATCTGAATATCTAGTCAAAACCTTGTAATTCCCGAATGTCTCAGCTGCAAATAGGGCTTTTAAACTCATTAACCATCTGTAGGGATATTCATTAACTTTGTTCCAGAGATTACAATGCAATATTTCTCACCGTGTTAAAAATCTCCCCTCACTGTTCCATGATAATTCAGTTGGTAAATCAATTGTGTAATTTCACCATAAAGACCGCTAAATCCCAGCCTCTAAAGCATTAGCTGGTCTCAGATGAGTGGCAGTCGGGGTACTTCTAATGCCCTTGAAGTTCTGAGCTCGGAAGAGGAAAATCAGCCAAAGTTTCGACACCATCACTATCCAATAATTGCTTCAGATGAGTATTAAGTGGTTAAAAAAAAATCTAATTACTGAAAATTTTCTAGCCATGCTTCCAAGATCAGAATAAAAAATAATTTACAAGTATTCCTGGTTCATCCAATTCCTCAGGTCCCACTGCAGGCTAAAAAAAACATTTTAAATCTGGTTCTGCATCTTAGGCTCACTACCAACAGAAAAGTGTTACCATTCCAGATTTACTCCTCTTGCTTTCAGCTGCAGAATCATCCAAACGATATCTAGTCCAAATCATAAGGTGATTGTATTTGTTATTCCCTTGGATTTCACTACCAAAGGCAGATTTAGGACAGTATGAGTCAACCCCCATAAAGGTGAAACATGCAGACCACTGACAAGAACAACTAACATCACTGATACATAATAAAGTCTTGATTGCAGACCCACACACATAACAATCTCCATGTCACAGTCAATTTTCTTTCACACAAATATATTAAGTTGGAGGTAGAATATCCATGGAGTTGCTCCTCATTTCTTTGCTGTTACTTCAGTGGAAGACTGACAGAATCCCGGGAGAAACAGCATAAATTGTAGGATGTGGGAAAACCCTATCACATATCACTGGCAGTAGCTTCCTTTCACTCAACTAATAAATTTCTGAAAAAATAATCTTTGTTAATTACTGGAGTCTAGCGACCAACAAATAGCCAAGAGCAAAACTTTTATTAATGTAAAAGCAGGTTGATTTATTCCATCTTTTGTCCAGGACATTGAGGCCAAGTATAGCAACTCTCTGTTCTTTGTCTGAGATGACCCAAGTCATTGCAAACTATGATTGAATTTGGACCTAAAACATTAGCATATTCTTTAAGATGCTTATTATGAATGTCCAGTATGCTATGTTATGTTTATAGTCCAGCAATACAGTAGTTATTTGGGTGTATTTAGCTTAGTTATTGGGTTCTAGAATTTTTTCAGGACCCAATTCCTTCGTTTGCACCACTAATTGATGATAAATAGCTTGACAAACCTGAATTTTTCAAACATTTCAAATCAATTACCCTTGTTCCCTTTTCTTTGCAGTATATTCACTGAAAGATTGCTGTTTACAATGTATTCGTAAACAAGTAAAGTTGGAAGACTACACAAAGTTGGAACTACCGATGTCATTGCACGCTGATCTCAAGAATTCTCCACCTCTGCTAAGGGAGATTGAAAACCTGAGAATGCACTACAGAAATAGTTAATAGTTTAAAATTTAGTAGTACACCATTTCTATTCGGAATAGATGCCAATATTTCATTCTGCCTTCTCCATCTTGTCTTAGCATTTTAAAAAAGACTTGCATTAAGATAACGCTTTTCACCGACATCTCTAAGTGCTTTACTTTTGAACTGTAGTCACTGGTGTAATGTAGGAAGATAATTAAGGTAAACCTATGTTTATTTGCACCATTACTCCTTTGTTAATGTACCACCTGCAAATGAGTAATTTCTTTTTGCTGGAGTTTCTAAATTTCAAGCAGTTTGCTGAATGATTTAATATCTAATGGGATGGTCAAAAGGGTTCTTTTTTACAAAGACTCTAGCAAAAAGGAAGGAGTACTTTCTAAGATACAGATTTACAGTAAGGGATTTATTAGTGGAGGAGAGGAGAATTGTATTCTATGTCCCTATTAAATCCATAAAAGGTGTAATATATTGATAGCATAGAAATAGCTAATGTAAATTGCTGCATATAATTGCATAATCCTTCAAACCAGAGCCACTGCCTCTTCCATCAGTAGTGATTTCCACTGGAATTGAATAACTGTAAAAATAAAACTGTCGGAATAATCATGATGCTGTGCTTCCCTTCACAGCATCATTATCAATAGATTATTAATTGATGACAACATGCATGCATTAAAAAAATCAATATGCTGGCAAGCAGAACCAAATAATATTCATCTTCTAAAATAGAACTAGCAGTCTCCTGAGAATCATAAGCCACAATATTGGGCAACAAAATGCAACCAAAATTTGGTGGACCATGTCACTAGCATGGCCCAATTACATAAGCAACAGAGCTGCCAGCCTCAGGGCCTCTTGGGAGGCTGCATGAGAATGGGAGCACTTGCTTTGCAGCCTCACATGCTTTGTTCATGTCTTCCTCAGACTGTCTGATTTGAGGGGATCTCGCATGTAAGGCACAATGCCAGTTTCTTTGGACACCACTGAAAATAGGCACTCCTCTGAGATATGAGAAGCCCAGGAATGCTCACCTCATTTCCATGGCTCCCCTTGCCCTGTATCTGTTCTGCTACGACTGCGGCGGGAGCAACGCACTGTCAATTCAGTCCCGTCACTCCACAGGTTGCAGCATGTTATTAAGCTTTCACACCCAATCCGAAAACAGCCAAATTAAACACTCGAGTAACCCACGGAATAAAACAGACCAAACCAGGTAGCTTTAGACAACAACAAATTAACTATTTATTAAAAAAATTAAATCTTAAACAGTATTAAGATAAACCTATGTCTAAAGACCTTATAGCTTCTTATTTTAACCTAACGCCACATTCACATACATACACTCAAAAAAACTAATAATTAACTAGTTTTAAAATTGGAGTTTTAAAAAAATTAGCTGTCTCTTAAGAATAAATAAAATAAGTGAGTTTTTATATGTTACATTCTGATGGATCAGGTCTTCAAATGTGCAAAATAATCAAAGGTCACTCGAGGTCTTCACATGGATTTGATGAAAATAGTCCTTCAGTAGATAGGCATTCAACTCTTCGGCTACAGCAAGCATTAAACAGTTCTTTGAACCATGAGCACAGCCATACAAATGGTTTCTTGAAAAAGACTTTTCTTCTTTACTTAGGGAATTAACTTGGCTTGTAGCTCCTTGTAGAATTTTTGCTGAGAGGAAATAAATAGCTTTCTTTCTCTTCAGTCCGCCTCACTTGAAAGTCTCTCAGAACTAACGAGTTCCCCACACAGCCAAGTGGAAACATTACCATGTGACTTCTCTGTCGCTAGCTGTTGCCCAGGGTAACAAAAAATGCAGCTGTGGCACACTGTGTCTCCAGAACATTCTCTCCCTTAAAGGTACACTGTTTTTAATAAAGTCTTAAAAGGCAGACACACACTATTTTTAATCTGAAGAGAAAAATAATTTCAAGTCCATGACAGTTCTCAGAACAGGCCCAGGTGATCCAGAAATCAAACAATGCAAAAGAAGTAGATACCTGATATAACATGCGCACACTTCCTTTTTCTCTCCATAACACCTATGATATAAGGATTTCCTGGACACTACGGGGGGAGCAATATCAGGCCTTAGTTTTGGGAATAAATATTAATCCTAGAATAATTGTCCATCCTCAACTTATGAGACAGTGGCTGAACAAAGCAATCTTAATTTTTTGGTCCTTCTTGACTCACATATTGGGCCCGATTTTAACTCTGCAAGTGAGTGGGTTCTGAATGGGTTAAAATTGAGCCCTTTGAGTTAGTTCTTCACAGGAAGTAGGTGTGATACTATAAATATGTCACCTTCATTTTTTGAACACCTATTGGAAGATGCACTGAGAGTAGTAAGGGTGCAGAATGTATGCTGAGTGCGGTCTTCAATGTACATCTCCAAGTGTGGGTTGGTAGCACCACTACTAATCAAGCTGGCCAAGTCCTGAAGGGCGTATCTGCTATACTGGGCCTGCGGCAGGTGGTGAGGGTAATAACAACAGGGGGAAAACCAGGTAAGTGGAGAGTATTCCATCACACTCCTGACTTGTGACTTGTAGATGGTGGACAGGCATCGGGCACTCAGGAGGTGAGTTACTCGCTGCAGAATTCCCAGACTCTGACCCGCTCTTGCAGCCACAGCATTTATGTGGCTGGTCCAGTTCAGTTTCTGGTCAATGGTAACCCTAGGATGTTGATAGTGGGGGATTCAGCGATGGTGATGCCATTGAACATCAAGGGGAGATGGTTAAATTCTCTCTTGCTTGAGATGGTCATTGCCTGGCCCTTGCGTCGCGCGAATGTTACTTGCCACTTATCAGCCCAAGCCTGGATGTTGTCCAGGTTTTTCTGCATCTGTAAATGGGCTGCTTAAGTATTTGAGGAGCCGCAAATGGTACTGAACATTGTGCAATCATCAGCAAGCATCCCCACTTCTGACCTTGTGATGGAGGGAAGGTCATTGATGAAGCGGCTGAAGATGGTTGGGCCTAAGACACATGGACTGCAGTGGTTCAAGAAGCTGGCTCACCATGACCTTCTCAAGGGCAATTAGGGATGGGCAATAAATGTTGGCCTTGCCAGCGACACTCGCATCACATGAATAAAAAATAATCTGAAGATTAAAATATGAGAAATGTGAAAAATCTCAAATTGAAATTGTAAACAGTAGTTTTTATTGTCACATTATACAATAACAATAGATAAGACAGCAATTATGAAGAGTTTTAATTTTTTTTTTATTACATCGCCTTTAGTGCTTTTTTGTTTTCTTTCAATTGTCCACAAATATTGTACTATTGTGCATTTCATATTGGTCTTCAATCTCTGCAAGATGCCTTTAATACAGCAATACTTTAGAATTTGACCACAGGTAGTTAACCCACTTTTTAAAAAATGTTATTTACACATGGTAGATTTTACAACATTGCACATGATATAAAATGTTTTTAAGCATCTTAATTTAAGAATAAATTACAACAAAATGATCATCACTGAATTGCTATGACTTATTCACTTTTTCCTGGTCCCCTTTGGTTTGCTGTTTCCAGTGCTGTTAACACTTTTGCTCATGTGGGGAAAATGGACTGTTGGGGTCCTCTCAGTGGGCCCATACAATCCTAAATTTCTTGCTGCTGCTGATTTTCTAGGAGGTT
The DNA here is from genome assembly GCF_036365525.1 of Heterodontus francisci. Classification (NCBI taxonomy): domain Eukaryota; kingdom Metazoa; phylum Chordata; class Chondrichthyes; order Heterodontiformes; family Heterodontidae; genus Heterodontus; species Heterodontus francisci. Next base: position 30,125,588 of record NC_090388.1, on the reverse strand, counting down.
TAACACTAGGAAAAGGGCTGAATGTCTGAATCTTTGCAGTGCTAGTTCTGTGTGCTAGATCCGAAATTTCTTTTTCAGAGTCCGAAGAATCAGATGAGGGCCTTTGGCTTGGTGATGGACTGGGTGGCTCAGCTGCAGTTGTATCAGTTTGGCTTAAATCTAGTGTTTTTAGCTGGTTCTGAATAACATTCACGTTGTCATTAGCATCCCTGTAAACTGGTTCAGAAGATTGTCCATCTGCTTGTGCCAATATTCGATCCTCAATCTTTTTGCTGTCAGTTTCTGTGCTTTCTGTACAGCTAGGAGATGATTCTTCCACTGGTTTATTATTTCTTTCTTTAGTGATGTCACTCTGTTCCTCCATTAGCCCGATGGTATCACCGTAGCTCAGCTGGTTCTTGGTCCTTGCTAGGTTTTTTCGGTGAACTCGAATGTGAGTGCGCCATGGCGAGTTGAGCTTTGACTTTATATCATCTTGTGGGGCTTTTGACCCAGGGACATGAATAACAGCATTCCTGGTGATCCTGTTAGTAGTTCTCAGTTTCTTCCCTAGAAGCAAGTGATTCATCATTGGGGTTTGATTGATCTGTGGAGGCAGTATTGTGGTGGCAGGTCCTTCACCTATGAAATGCACAATAAAGAAAACAATCCAATAAATGGCAGGGACAGTCACAAGCTCTGACCACAGAGCTCCACCTCGACATTTCTCCTGAAATTTTGGGAATAAATCACAGCTGGAACACAAAGTTCATTTTGAACCTTCAAGTTAAAACATAAATCACTTATTTACTATACTATTATGTTGTAACTTAATTAGCTTTGGATGAACTTAGAATACATATTGTTTAAAGGTAACAGCAGATTTAACTCAAATCCTGGTGGGCACAAGTCCAGAGCACATAGCTGCCTGCAATTCAGCACAAGTTGACAGTCGTACTCAAGTACACCAGTCTTACAAAGAAATTTCACATTATCATGGTGCTCTTTTGAGGTCGGGGCAGAGTTGAGAGAGCTTTATTCCAAATATAACTGGGTGTTCCGAATGCTAACAAAAGATAGAAAAGCGAAAAATAAAACAGATTTTCCAACATTGGCAACTATCAACTTGGCAAAACTGACCAAAAAAGCATTTGAAAATAGGTATCACAGATAAACTGATGAATAAATATGCATTTAAATATTAGGAGGCAATTAACTTTGAATGTCAATTATTCCAAGTTATCATAGACTGCTCCAACAAACAAATAAATCCTTATGTAATTACAAAAATATTTTACCAATGGAAGAGAGCAAAAAAGATGGTTAAGTACACCACAGGGAAACAAAGTTATATTATTCCAAGGTGTTAGGATGAAATAAAATAAAAATCATAAAACACTAACTTCTTCTATTAGTATTATTGGGACTGGGAACAGACACAATTAGTCTGAATAATGTTTGTACTGTAGGTAAGCTGGCCAGAAATCCTCCAAATATTAGGATTGGGTTAATAAATTGGTGTTTTGTATAATTTGTCATGTTTCAGGATTTTTTGATTATTTCAAATATACTTAATTGTTGAGTTTTAAATCAAAGTACATTGGCACAGATTTACAAAAAGGACAATTACATTAGCTGAATGAATATTAAAGCCATATTGTTAATCAGAAAGACAGGGAACAATAGGACTGTCATCCATCTGGGCGGCTACCGACAACCTTCACATGTTCCTTCCTGTTGATCTACACATGAGGCTACTTTCAAAGGGAAGAAACATGGCAGCAGGTTTGATTAACAGCTCTTCTGGACAACCCGTGAAGAGGTGGAAGGGTCAGATACTAAGGCCCAACTTTCTGTGGGAACAGGAAGAAGGTGAACAAAGATTCATGTTAGCAGTCTTCTTATGAGCTGTCTTCTCCAACAGAAAGAATACAAAAATGTGAGAAGTAGGTATGGTTACCATGCCATGCAGTAACCTCCAATGTCAGTCAAAATGGGCAATAACACATGCATGCAACAAGCAGTTGCATTATATGGGAGACTTGAGTATTGCTGAAAACAGAGACATTTTGTCGATGCTTTTCATCTTGCACTCATCAGGACAATCGCAAGAATACCAATGTAAGGGAAAGCAATAAATTTATACTGTATGAGACCAAATGCACCAGTTTATGGTGACTGACAGTTAACTGCCAAGCTTTGTTTGAAATTTAAACCAGGCAGCTTGGCAGTTAACTGTCATTCACCATAAACTGGTACATTCTCCATGGCAATGCAAATACCAGAGTTCACTTGCCAACCAATCAGCACTCTCTTCTCATACAGTATAAATTTGTTGCTTTCCCTTACATTGGTATTCTTGTGAATTGCCCTGATGAGTGCAAGATGAAAAGCTTCGACAAAATGTCTCTGTTTTCAGCAATACTCAAGTACTTTACTACAAAATGACTATTTATACAGGAGACTACTTATGCACTAAATAAATTAAGGATGTGAGTGAAGAAACAATTCCAGATGAAGATGAAGTGTAAGGGCACCCTATTGTCTCATGAGCATTCAAGGTAAGCATTTAAAGTATTAAAGTGTAAGAGGTAAATGCTAAGTGGCATGCTTTGTACAGTTTATTAAAGGAATATTCACTGTGTTCTCTTGACCTAACCTTGTGCAGTCATTAAACTTTTCCCTATACTCTTATATGTGTGGAACAATGGAGTTGGTAATAACAGATGAGGGAACGTGTTTGCACCTCACCGATTATCTGTCCTTGGAGGTCTCTGTGTGACTCTGCCAAAAATTGAGATCCTCTTCAGAAGTGTTTCTTATGCCTGGAGCTCACCCATAACATATTAATGAAGCTGATCCTGGAAACTAGGGTGGGGTCAGATCATGCACTACCCTGCTTCCAGATGAGTTCAATCCCAATTGGAAAATATGAGGAGACGTTTACAAAGTATCAGTTCAGAAACACATCCAGACATTTGGAAAAAAAATATTTATGTGTTCATTGTATTAGTTTGTACAAAGTGGCCAATGCCAGAGAAGAGTGGGCTTCTCCAGGACTCTCTCAATGCTGCTTTGCAACTGGCTGTCAGGAGATATAGGCATGCCCTGCATTAGTTTGCTGCCTTGACCTTTCTATCACCACTGTGGAGGAAGAAAGTGTGTTTTGGTATTTCACATAGTCCAACCAAGATCGCTAACCCCTGCCACCCTGAGATCTTTGTGCTAACACGAGACTGCAAAATATGAAAATATGGCCTTTTTCTCACCATTTCTCACATTAATAACCACAAAATATACACAAAAAGTGCTTTAAAAATAAGATTAGGTAGTTGAACTTATTTTAAGCACGAATATTGTGAGGTCAGTAGGCTTGAAGGTTTATTAAGCTGTTCAGTTGCTTCAAAAAATAAATTGCTATATAAGGAAAACAAGATGTTTTGCTGATAGAGGCAGGGAGAGGGAGACAGTAGACATGTGCCCCACAGGGAAAGAAAAAGTTAATTTACACCAAGGTGTTAGTACGTTTAGTACCTCAATATGTTACTGTGATATGAAGAAATAAATAAATAAAAATAAAATACTAACTTCTTCCAATTCCATTATTCAGCTTGTCCCTGGGAGCTGGGATGATCCCAGGATTAATTTCATCTTCTAATCCTAATAAAAGAAACAGAAAATGTAAAAATTGGACAAAATTAGTTTAAAAAAAATTCTTTCATGTGATGTGGGCATTGCTGACAAAGCCAGCATATGTTGCCCATCCCTAATAGTCCTTGAGAAGATGGTGGCGAGCTGCCTTCTTGAATCTCTGTAGTCCATCTGGTGTAGTTACACCCACAGTGCTGGTAGGAAAGGAGTTCCTGGTTTTGACCCAGCGTGGAGGGAGAGAATGTTCAAGTTGGTGGATGGGGTGATATCCAAGCTGACCGCTTTGTCCTGGATGGTGTCGAGCTTCTTGAGTGTTGTTGGAGCTGCACTCATCCAGGCAAGCGGAGAGTATGCCATCACACTCCTGACTTGTGCCTTGTAGATGGTGGACAGGCACTGGGGAGTCAGGAGGTGAGTTACTTCCCTCAGAATTCCCAGTCTCTGACCTGCTCTTGTAGCCACAGTATTTATATGGCTGGTCTAGTTCAGTTTCTGGTCAATGGTAACTCCCAGGATGTTGATAGTGCGGGATTCAGCGATGATAATGCCACTGAATGTCAAGGGGAGATGGTTAGATTCTCTCTTGTTGGAGATGGTCATTGCCTGGCACTTGTGTGGCGCGAATGTTACTTGCCACTTATCAGCCCAAGCCAGAATGTTGTCCAGGTCTTGCTGCATATGGACATGGGATGCCTCAGTATCTGAGGAGTTGTGAATGGTACTGAACATTGTGCAATCAACAGCGAACATCCCCAATTCTGACTTTATGATGGAGGGAAGATCATTGATGAAGCAGCTGAAGATGGTTGGGCCTAGGACACTACCCTGTGGAACACCTGCAGTGATGTCCTGGAGCTGAGATGATTGGCTTCCAACAACCACAACCATCTTCCTTTGTGCTAAGTATGACTCTAACCAGTGGAAAATTTTCTCCATGATTTCAATTGACTTCAATTTTGCCATGACCCCTTGATGGCAAGCACAGTCACTCTCACCTCCCCTCTTGAGTTCAGCTCTTTAGTCCGTATTTGGATCACGGCTATAATGGGGTCAGGAGTCGAGTGGCCCCCGACAATCTGAACGGTATTTATATTGCAGGTAAGTTAACCAGAAATCCTCCATTCATTAATAATGGTGGTATTGTTCTGAAATATTTTGTTCTAATTGCCTCCCTGTCTTTTTAAACTGGTATTTTGTGTATGGGCTTTGGACTCAGACTTTTTAATTTTGCCAATTTTCACCCTTTCTCTTCCATGAAAGTCATTCATCCCCCGATGGAGTAGGTTGCACAGTCCAGTATCTAATCCAAATGAACAGTCTTCATTTACGAGCCAGGCAGCGAGTGTCAGCAACCAGTAGGTAATGGAAGGCATTATAATCAAGATAAATCCTTTTCCCACCTAATGCCCACATATATGCATTTTCTAACAAGCAGAGTCACTGAATAGCAATTAGAAGGTGGAACTGTTGTTTATTATATCTCTTGTATTTAATTGGTGCCGTGACCAATTGCAACATTTCACTGACCACTGGTGGAGATGAACTAACCTATCACAGACAGTGTATTGAACCTATGGCCTTCTGGTCTATATAATTTATGTGGTGCTTTTATCCAGAAGGCCACTGGGGGAGTTTCACTGTACATTTTAACATCGTTGTCTTCAGTCGCTTATATTAATTCCCAACCGAAGTTATCAGTTGCTGAAATGACCTAATTAAATTAGTTAGACAGCAGCATTAATATATGAAACCTTTGTCTAGGATAGGAGGTCTTAGACTGTGAAATTAACTGCAACAGAAGCAGGTGGAAAGCTAATAGTTTGAAACAATGTTGTTATCGTCCACAAGTTCTCTTGTGTTCTACAAGTACAGTGCTATGAACAGTTACTGCCACTGCCATACATGTCAACCTAGAAAACTAGCAAAGCTGACCAAACCTCGTAAAAGCTGACACCATTGTCAAGAAGTAGACAACTCACAAATAGCCCTGATGTTAAAACAAATAATGACATGGGATTTTAAATGTAAGCAATGGTTTATGTGAAATTGAGACATTGAAGGCAAAACTTTTAGTATTTTTACAGTACAAATGCAGCATCTTGGTTCATTTTAAGTATTTTTAAACTTCGAAATAAACAGATTTTTAAATTAAAGAAAGGAAAAACCATCACTATCACTTATCTTGGGGTCATCTTTTGAAACCCAACCTCCTACTGTCCCTATGGCGGGAAAAACAGAGTTAACATTTCAGTTCTGTATGACCTTTTACACAGAACTGAAACGTTAACTCTGTTTCTCTCTCTACAGATGCTTCTGAACCTGCTGAGTATTTCCAGCATTTTCTGTTTTTGTTTCAGATTTCTAGCATCTGCAGTATTTTGCTTCTGTATCCAACTGTCCCTGTTCATAGAAGCACTTCCTCCAGGCCCAGTTTATAGAGACAGTATACCCCAGTCAACTACCCACCATTTCACAAAGACACTTTTTTCTCCTTCAAGAACACAAGAACACAAGAAATAGGAGCAGCAGTAGACTATATTCTTTCTTAGAAAATAGGCGACAGGTTTAGATAGAGTATTTGGATCGGCGTAGGCTTGGAGGGCCGAAGGGCCTGTTCCTGTGCTGTAATTTTCTTTGTTCTTTGTTCTCTTTGTTCTTATATGGCCCATCGAGCCTGCTCTGCCATTCAATATGATCATGGCTGATCTTAGGATTCAACTCCATTTTCCCGCCCACTCGCCATACCCCTTGCTTACCTGAGGGATCAAAGATCTGTCTATCCCATCCTTAAATGTATTCAACGATGTATTCAAGCCCTAGTTCATACTGGAACAGTTCTCCCTTTTCCCTGTCAATTTAATTTTGCATTCATTCCCAGTTTCTCTCCACTTATCCGAAAAGTACTGCTTTCAGGATCTGTCCCTTTCCCTCTCATTACCATCCATTCCCCCTTCCCTCTATTGCAATCCATTTTCCCACATTCATTGTTATCCATTTCCCCATTCCATCACCCTTCCTGTTCTTGTTAGAGTTTCCACCTATGATATGCAGAGACTGAAATCTTGGCCATTAGCACAGCGAGTGGCATGGAGAGAAGACAGGGACCTGTTCAGTGCACTAGCCACTGAACTTGGGAAAAGTGGCATTTTGAGGAAAGGATTCCTGCTGAACTGTTTATTTAAATCAGAAAATGCTGGCACACTGGTTCCCAAAATGCTAAATGTCAGTGTGCAACACCTATGGTTAGCACATGTGGACTACACTGTGTGTATAGCCATTGCTATCAGTCACCAACAGGGTTTACAGCCCTTAAGGGTACACAGAATCTACAGTGCAGAAACAGGATTTTTGGCCCAACCGATCTATGCCAATGTTTATTCTCCCTGTGAATCGCCTACCATTCTAATTACTTTTTCCTAACCTGCCCCCAAATCCCTTTATTCCCTTCTCCTTCATGTATGTGTCAAATGTCCTCTTAAATGTGTCAATGATATCTGCTTCAATCACCTTATGCAGCAGTGAGTTCCACACTATCACCACCCTTGGTGTAAATTAATTTCTCCTGAATTCTTTGTTTGATCAGTGGTTTCTGCCCTGCCACCCCCTCCACCCACAACCATTCTGGACTCACCCACAAGTGGAAGCGTTTTCACCACTGCAAACCTATCAGGTCTCATCATGGTTTTCTCTTTTCCAGAGAAAGAAGCCCAGCATCTTTCCTGATAGTTGCATCTTCACAAGGATGTGAGCAGAACTGAAAGACTTTTTTGCACTTTCTCCAGTGCTTCAATATTATTTTTGCAGTATGGAGACCAGAAGTGCACACAGTTACTCCAAGTGTGATCTAACCATGGCTCTTATAAATCTTCCACCCCTTCTTCCCTTTTCCTCCCTCTCCTTGCCAGTTTATTTGGGGGTAGTTGAAGTCCCTCATGATTCTGTGCTTTTACTCATTTCATAGATATGCTGCTATATTTTTTTTTTATTCATTCATGGGATGTGGGCGACGCTGGCCAGGCTAGCATTTATTGCCCATCCCTAATTGCCCTTGAGAAGGTGGTGGTGAGCTGCCTTCTTGAACCGCTGCAGTCCATTTGGGGTAGGTACACCCAAGTGCTGTTAGGAAGCGAGTTCCAGGATTTTGACCCAGCGACAGTGAGGGAACGGCGATATAATTCCAAGTCAGGATGGTGTGTGACTTGGAGGGGAACTTGCAGGTGGTGGTGTTCCCATGTATTTGCTGCCTTTGTCCTTCTAGGTGGTAGAGGTCACGGGTTTGGAAGGTGCTGTCTGAGGAGCCTTGGTGCATTGCTGCAGTGCATCTTGTAGATGGTACACACTGCTGCCACTGTGCGTTGGTGGTGGAGTGAGTGAATGTTTGTAGATGGGGTGCCAATCAAGCGGGCTGCTTTGTCCTGGATGGTGTCGATCTTCTTGAGTGTTATTGGAGCTGCACCCATCTAGGCAAGTGGAGAGTACTCCAACACACTCCTGACTTGTGCCTTGTAGATGGTGGACAGGCTTTGGGGAGTCAGGAGGCGAGTTACTCGCCTCAGGATTCCTAGCCTCTAACCTGCTCATGTAACCACGGTATTTATATGGTTACTCCAGTTCAGTTTCTGGTCAATGGTAGCCCCTAGGATGTTGATAGTGGGGGATTCAGCGATGGTAATGCTGTTGAATGTCAAGGGGACATGGTTAGATTCTCTCTTGTTGGAGATGGTCATTGCCTGGCACTTGTGTGGCGTGAATGTTACTTCATCCTTCCTTGCTACTCCTGAATAATTAGAAATCCAATCAGTGCTATTTTGTTGCTTAAATATGCCAATGTCATAATTTAAACCAATGCACGAAAGGTGCAACTGGGACTGGAACTATATTGAAGCTTCAAGTTCAGTTTTCTTCTGGTGACATCATTGGCGATTAATAGACGTTATAACCTGGCATCTATACAGGCTCAGCATGGCACTTTACTATTGTCATTTGAGTTATGTTGCGGCCAAAATCTGGTAATAAACAGTTAGTCATCTAACTTAGCCATCATTCTCTGGTTCAACTCCAAAGTTATTACAACAAATATCAACAGTAGATGGCTTTGCAAAGTGGTCATTAAGAAATAAGAATTGGAAACAAGAGGAATGCAGCCAGAATGTAATTATTAGCTGTAACTGTAACCTGTAGAAAACAGTAGACCTTTAGCATATCACAAATCTAGTCTCAATTCCTTATAACACCCCATAGGCCAATGTTTAGATTGATATACCAGTGAATTTCATAGCTTAAAATCTTCCTAATGTGCAAAGTGGCAGACACAAATGCAACTTCTGCATTTGAAACACAAGCTTCACAATAATGTGAAATTTTTTTTGATAATTTCCCTTTCACCAATGAAAAGTGTGTAAATTTACCAATATAAAATCCAGGTAGATGAGTGTGTCTTTATAAAGTAAATATCTGTCAATATCCTGTAAATGATTCTGGAAATGCAGCTGCAGTTCTGAATGATACGTTACCTGCTTTGATGAAGATGAGATGGGCCTGTTGTTGCTGCTGCCTCTTCTTTATCCTAATATACTGTCGCTTCAGTGCATTAATGTCAGTTGTCATACGTTCCATCATCATGCTGTTAAAAACAGAATGGTGCTCACTGCGGCTTGCATCGATAGCCCCGGGACTGAGCTCTGCTATATTGCTTGATTTCAGGATTTGTTCATCCTGCTGATCTAGAGAAATCACAACCAGAAAAATGGGGAAGTTTAAATTTCTACATTATGTATCATATTATTTCACACCTGGCAATACTCCATAGAGATAGAAGGTAAGATTAGTGTGATTGAAAATGCAATATTACTGCAGCTAAATAAATGTACTGTAAAAGCTGCTGTACAAATGTCACATTTACACAAGCTGGTACTGGGTGACAAGGCTTGATTAACAAACATACACTATTTCACATGAGCAGAAAAAGCAAATCATCTGCATGAAATAGCAGTTAAAACACTTCAACTTTTACAAAAGTCCCAGTTTTTTTGAAACTTCACGCTCTGTACAGTGTATTGACCCTGCAATAATGACATAAGATTTTCTTTTTATAGTTGGTGGTTAAAAACAATAGAACACATGCATGGGAATTGCCTCGGGGCTTCTCCTGCTGTATTGCAGCAGCTTTGGCAGAAACCCCATTTACACAAACCCTGGCATACCTACCTGACAATGAGTGTTGGGAACTATTGTTACAGGATTTGGGTCAGCAGAGACTTGGGTCAGGAATTTCCTCAGAGCTGTTTCCATTCCACTAATGGAAGTACAATGGAAACCCTGTTTACACGTTTTAATGGGGTTTCTACCCAACTTCAGGTGAAGTTATGGCAACAGAGTGTGATCCACTCTGAGGAAATCCCTGGCAATTAATGCAAACTGATGTTATTTGCTGCAAGAACACCTTCAGTGACCATACATCATAGGGCTGATGCATCTAATGTAACAGCCAGCTGCAGGCTTAAACATGGGTCCACTACCTTGTAGGTATACTGTAATGCTCACCTGTAGGGATGAGAATGATAAGTGAGAAGGGTTACCCCCTCACAAATATCTCATGTAACACCACTTCCACTTCAGACTCCAATGAAAGGGTCAGGTGCTGGTCTGTTTTGTCACTTGCCTGCAGCTTAGGTCTCTTTTTCCTTCATTTACTCTTGTTAGTTTTAAGTCACTATTTTCTTTAGCCTTGGCAAAGGCTGTTAATGGCTTGAGATGCCATTTGGACTTTTCCAAAGACTTTCAAAACTTTTGTCATTCTGTTGTCTCATTCCCCTTTAATTTTCCCATCCCTTCAAATATCACTTCCAACAACAGTTCCAGAGATCATTTGGTCATTAACCCCCACAAGGTTAGGTGTTCCAGAAGTGTCTTTGTAGACCACTTAGATGCACATCAAGAAGCTTCATGACCCATTTGTAAAGTTTAACATTATGTTCTTACATTAGTTTGAATTATATGTAAATTAATAACACAGTTTGGTGTTTTGATTTGGGCTTTATCTACTAATGAGACAACAGTGCTGAGTACAAGCTGTCCAAACATCCAGTGACATAAAAATGGAAATAGAATTTAAATTTCCTGAAAGAGGGTTCTTGTTTGATCATCCCAGTTATATATTTCACAAAAATTAATGTAAAGCTGTTTCAGGTACCAAGGAAATGTGCAGTGGAATGTAAAAAAGAAACCAGGAGCTGGATTTTATTCCCAGCCCGATGGCAAGTTTCGTGGCGAGGGAGGAGAATCGGAGTGGCAGTGGCCACTATGGATCCCACGTCGGGATTGCCGGGCCTGTTCTTCCTGGTGGTGGCGAGGCTCTGTGGCGGCACCTCTGCTGCTCTGCGACGGGACCCTACTTTACATATTTAAAATATCTCTCTGCATAAATTTAAATATAATTCCCTGTGATCTCATAGAGTCATAGAGTTATACAGCACAGAAACAGGCCCTTTGGCCCATCGTTTCTGTGCCGGCCATCAAGCACACATCTATTCTAATCCCATTTTCGTGCAGCCACCTCCTCCTGTTAGTTGTTTAATGGTCGACCACCATTCACGACTGGATGTGGCAGGACTGCAGAGCTTAAATCTGATCCATTGGTTGAGGAATCGCTTCGCTCTGTTTATTGCATGCTGCTTACGCTGTGTGTCACACAAGTAGTCCTGGGTTGTAGCTTGACCAGGCTGATACCCCATTTTGAGGTGTGTCTGGTGCTGCTTCTGGCATGCCCTCCTGCACTCTTCATTGAACCAGGGTTGATTCCCCACCTTGATGGTAATGGCAGAATGGGGAATATGCCGGGCTATGAGATTACAGATTGTGGTTAATGACAATTCTGCTGCTGCTGATGGCTCACCGCCTCATGGATACCCAGCTTTGAGTTACTAGATCTGTTCGAAGTCTATCCCATTTAGCATGGTGGTAGTGTATCCTCAATATGAAGACGGGACTTAGTCTCCACAAGGACTGTGCGGTGGTCACTCCTACCAATACAGTCATGGACAGATGCATCTGCGACAGGCAGATTGGTAAGCACAAGGACAAGTATGTTTTTCCCTCTTATTGGTTCCTGCACTACCTGCTGCAGTCCCAGTGCAGCAGCTATGTCCTTTAGGACCCAGCCAGCTTGGTCAGTAATGGTGCTACTGAGCCACTCTTGGTGTTGGACATTGAAGCCCCCCACCCACAGTACATTCTGTGCCCTTGCCACCCTCAGTGCTTCCTCCAAATGGTTTTCAACATGATTCCTCAGCTGAGGGGGGGGGGGGGGGGGTGGGGTGGGGCGGGAGGGGGGCGGGGAGTGGAGGGGGTGGTAGGTGAGATCAGCAGCAGGTAGTACTTGACCATGTTTGACCTGATGCCATGAGACTTCATGGGGTCCGGAGTCAATGTTGAGGACTCCCAGGACAATTCCCTCTCAACTGTATACCACTGCTGGGTCTGTCATACCGGTGGGACAGGACATGCCCGTGGATAGTGATGGCGGTATCTGGGACATTGCCTCCAAGATATGATTCCGTGAGTATGACTATGTCAGGCTATTGCTTGACTAGTCTGTGGGACAGCTCTCTCAACTTTGGCACAAGCCCTAGATGTTAGTAAGGAGGACTTTGCAGGGATGACAGGGCTGGGTTTGCTGTTGTTGTTTCCGGTACCTCGGTCGATGCCAGGTGGTCCGTCCAGTTTCATTCCTTATTGACTTTGTGGAGGTTTGATACAACTTGCTAGGCCATCTCAGAGGGCATTAAGAGTCAGCCACATTGCTGTGGATCTGGAGGACAGCAGATTTCCCTCCCTAAAGGACATTAGTGAACCAGATGGGTTTTTACAACAATCGACAATGGTTTCATGGCCATCATTAGAAGACCTTTTTAATTCCAGATTTATTAGTTGAATTCAAATTTCATCTTCTGCCATCTTACCTTCAGTTCCCAATCTTGAGCAGGTCGTGCGGCACCTGCGCGCCTTCACTTTCCCGTCCAGGAGAACTGGTGCCACCGAGGTGGGGAAGGCGTCAACTTTGCTTTACTTAGTGTATAGGGGTGAGAAGGGTCAACTCTATTATTTAGTGTATGGAGGTAAAGGGTCAATTCTGCATTATTTAGTGTATAGGGTGGGGGAAGGGGTCAACTCTGCATTACTTTGAACTGTTTGCAGGGCTGGCAGCCTTTTAAAAATGGCACCAACACCTGCTCCAGCATCAGCTGACACTGTGAATGGCGTTGCCAATGTCGCCCCGCTACATGAGTGGCTTTGGTCGCTGTCAATTTGTTAAGTGGCCCCCTGCTGCGTGGCTCCCGTGCGGGGAGGCCGCCATTTTCTGCACCCGCTGCCGTTCCGAGTGGCAAGACAACAAAATCCAGCCCCATGTGTGCACACAGGTGTTTATTGTACTTCTCTGTATGAATATGTTTAAGAGATAGGTGTACCTAATACCAAAATCTTCAAAACTGGACCATAGAGTCATAGTGTTATACAGCACAGAAACAGGCCCTTCAGTCCATTGTGTGTGTTCCGGCCATCAAGCACCTGACTACTCTAATCCCCTTTTCCAGCACTTGGCCCGTAGCCTTGTATGCTGTGGCATTTCAAGTGCTCATCTGAATACTTCTTAAATGTTGTTAGGGTTCCTGCCTCTACCATCTCTTCAGGCAGTGCGTTCCAGATTCCAACCACCCTCGGAGTGAAATTCTTTTCCTCAAATCCTCTCTAAACCTTCTGCCCCTTACCTTAAATCTATGCCCCCTGGTTATTGACCCCTCCGCTAAGGGAAAATGTTTCTTCCTATCTAACCTATCAATGTCCCTCATAATTTTGTATACCTCAATCATGTCCCCCCTCAGCTTTCTCTGCTCCCAGGAAAACATCCCTAGCCTATCCAGTCTCTCTTCATAGCTGAAATGCTCCAGCCTAGGCAACATCCTGGTGAATCTCCTCTGCACCCTCTCCAGTGCAATCACATCCTTCCTACAGTGTGGTGCCCCGAACTGTACACAGTACTCCAGCTGTGGCCTAACTAGCGTTTTATACAGCTCCATCATAACCTTCCTGCTCGAATATTCTATGCCTCGGCTAATAAAGGCCATATCCCATATGCCTTCCTAACCACCTTATCTACCTGTGCTGCTGTCTTCAGTGTGCTGCTGTCTTCAGTGATCTACGGACAAGTACACCAAGGTCCCTCTGACCCTCTGTACTTAGATTAATCTAATTTGGTTCAATTTAAGGCATTTAGGTTTTGGCTTTGCTTTTATCATTTAAAGGTGATATCCCTGCACTGTTAACTAGCTCGTATTTTCCAAACCAACAGCTCTTGTTGCTAGTAACCTTTCAATGCTTTCAGTTTTTAAAATGTGAAGTAAAAGTTATATTAAAGATTACCTTTGACTTGTTTCTGATACTTCTGCAATTCTGGTACAAGAAGGCTGAATGGTCCCAGACAGCCAACTGCAGAAGCTATTACGTCTTCATCATCCAGATCAATCTCTTCATCACTGTCTTTTGTTTTACTGTGATTTCTATAATAAATGTTGGGATGGGAAGGAAAATTCTATTTAAAAACAAGCGTTATTCAAAAATGGGCAATCTCAAATGGTACAAAAATGGGCAGATCAGAATATTTAAGAAAAAAAACTTTAAAACACATCACCCATTATGTTGAATGAAAATCTCCGAGTGCAGCAGTGATGCTACATTTCAAGATCACTTTCAATTCTGACTGACTTTAACTTAAGACTATAGTTTGTGGTTGTTCAAAGTTTCATGGGTTAGGGCAGTGAAACTGTGCAAAGGCTCAGAACATTAAATTTACCTCAAATATATCACATCTGAAGTAAATTTAACTTCTCTCATACAAGAGACAAGCTGGAAGCCATATAGTGCATGTGTTTTAAATAAGGTGGTGGTATGGTAGAAGAAACATATTCAGTAAATCTCAAGAATTTAATGGTGTATTAGGATTATCAAAGATCACAAAACAATCTTTTTACCTTTTAAATGTTTACATTAGCCAATAATCAATTTGTATCACCAACTGTGAGGTGGCTGTTAGATTGAACATTATCTATATGTATTGCAGACAAATGTCACTATCATTATTTAGATAATGAAAATTTCCCATACCGTTGTGATTCAGATGACTTCACAGGAGCTGGGAATGGATTGATATTGTAAGTGTATTTTTCTCTCAGTTCAGCCAGTTGTGGAAAGGGGAATGGTGCCATTGAATAAAGAGTCTGTAACAGAAAAAATGAAACATAATGCCTCAGGTTGACTTTAAACCCATGCAATATGCAATTTAACATGTTAGTTGCACCAGATTAGACATTCCTCTCTCTTTAGGCACAAATATTTGTACATTCTTTAATTGCTTGATATTTATGTTTGGGAAAGTTAAAGAGATTCCCTTCCCCCAGGGGTGTCTTTCTTCTAAGACAGCATCCTCCACACTGCTGGAATGATTCATCACTCGCTCATGTCCTGGTCCTGGTGAATTCTTGCCTTTTATGGTGGTAGAAATAAAGGATGATTCCATCAACAAGCAAAACTTAATCTGGTAACTGACTTGACCAATGATTTAGGATTATGGGATATGAAAATTAGCTTTGACTTTGAGGACCTTAGTTCTCGCCACATACACCGTTGAGGTGTAATGAGCACAAAAATGAAGTTAAATTATGAGAACAGCTTACTTAGACTAGGCTTATATTCCCTTGCAAATGGAAGATTAAGGGGTGATTTAACTGAGGTGTTTAAGATGATTAAAGAATTTGATTGAGTGGATAGAAACTAATTCCTTTGGTGGGAGAGTCTAGGACAAAGAGACAATCTTAAAATTAGAGCTAGGCTGTTCAGGGGTGATGTCAAGAAACACTTTTTCAGATGAGGGGTAGTGAAAGTGAAACTCCCTACTCCAAAAAGCTGTTGAGGCTGGGTCAAGCTGTACAATTCGATGAATCTATGAGAGATTTTTGTTAGGCAAGGATATTGAGAGTTACGGAATCCAAAGCAATTAATGGAGTTAAGATACAGATCAGCCATGATTTAATTGTATGGTGGAACAGGCTGGAGGGGCTGAATGGCCTACACCCATTCCAATGTTTCTAAGAAAAGTTATATTGCAGCCAGACGATGCCACTATGCAATTTACTCAGGCAGTGTTCCTAAGAGATTGGGCACACATGAATCGTTCCTTGAAGAGAAATCTGGCCAATACCCTAAGATCCAATTTTCTTGGAAAGTTTTCATGAAGTGAAACAAATATAAACTGCCCCTTCTTAGCTTTTGCCCCATGATGGCACTGGATGATAGAAGAATATCTGTCTTAATGAGTTTCAGCCATGGATCTTCATCAAAATCAGACCAGACTAACCCGCTGGAGCTGGGGAATGGGCTGAATGGAGGTGCACACATAACCTTAGCTGCTGGTCTCCTGAACTCAGATGATGTCCCTCTATGTGGTTGCAAAAAGAGCTAAGTGCACGCAAACCACCACACCCCCCACCTCCCCATCCCCAACATCCCCCGGCCACCCTGGTTGTGTCCTGGGTGTGGAAATGATAATGGAGTTACTGTTAGAAGTTGTTGGCAGATTGCAGGGGCAGAGGATATTTTCTTCTAGAGTCTTTCAGTCCAAAGCTCTGCTGGGAGAAATGATTACTTTGAACTCTGGAAATCAGTCTTCAATGGTACTTGGAGCAAAGCTACATAGCAGTGATGGTCACTACATAGTCTACTTTATGTGCTACTGGAGCTTGCTTACACATGATGGGCTGAACTTTTCCAGCTTCAAAAATGGCGCTGCCCACGAGATATGCGCCACTGAGCCACCGTGATATTTAGCTTGGCGGCTCATTTACATGGAGGGGACGGAACGCCCACCCCCGATGACAGAGGGGGCAGATGCTCCGTCCCTGGCAATGGCGTCTGGCGCTACTGCCATTTTTAAAGGGCTTCAGGCCCTTCTGAAGCATTTAAACATTTAAAGGTACAGTATTTTAAAAATTAAAGTTAAAAATTTTTTCAAAGTTCCAATACCCTCTCCAACTCCCCCAGTGACTAATCAATTTATTAAGTGCCCTCTCCCCCCAAAAAAACTAATCTTGCAATCCCGACCTTCCCCCCACAAAGTTCAGAACCTTTAACCTTCAATCCCTTCCCACCGTCCCCGCCACCAATCGCGTTAGTTTTTGCCACCACACCCCCCACCCCCTCCCTACCAGTGTTCCGACTTGGATCTACGATCTGAAATCTGAAGGCACGGGAGTTCTGGCAACCAGCCGGAATATTGGAGTGGGATGGCCGTTGCAACGAAGTAAGTAATTATTCATTAATTAACATTTATTTAAATATTCTAATTAGGTTCCCGTCGCCTAGCGGCCAGGGTGCGGGACCGCCATGAGCCCTCGCTACTGCCGGTAATATGGGGCAGGGCCTACCCAGTGTCAAGGCTTGTGGCAGGCCTCTCCCAGACGTATTTTCCAGGCCCCCCTGCCACAACCCCTGACATTGGGGGGCTGATAAAATTCAGCCCAATGTCATAACTCCCGTATTGCGGTAATTGGAATGGCAGTGTAAAGAATCCCAGTATGACTGAACTTGCATCATTGCGAGCTTTGAACAAATAGCTAAAAGCACAATCCCTTGTTCAGGGACCTCTGGAACTACTGGGCCCGATTTTGCTGTCAAAATAGCGCTGAGGCCATTATTAATACGCTAATGGTACAACAATTTCAGACGAGAAGCAGATGCGCATTTAAATGGCAATATTGAAAAGATGCTGTCCGTGTTGCACTGCTTCATCATTAGCTTCATGAACACGGCATCTCGCTGTCTGCCTCACCATGGAAATGCATTGAATGGTGTGAAGTTGCTTTATTTGCACTGTTTACACAAACTAAATTTGCCACAGAAAGTTCAGTCCTGCTACTTCACATCTCAGTATCCTTTGTTACGACTTAGACAGGAGGAGTGCACTGTCTTTTCTAGTTCCACTTCTCCACAGGTCACCACATCTATTTATATGTTTACCCCGTTCCCGATACAGCCAATCATATACTCTATTTTTTATCTCGGAATAAAATACTTCAACCAGGTTTCTTTAATAAACAACAACATTATCAGTTGATTATAAAACAAACTTAACCAGTAATGAAGCAAAGCCTTAACACCCCAAATAAAATATGAAAGGACCCTTTATAAAAATTCCCCAACTACACTCACACTGGAAAATGGCGCACTGACACGGAACACAAAAGTCCGAGTGTATCAAGCCTGTGTCCTCAGTACCTTGCTCTATGGCAGCGAGGCCTGGACAACGTATGTCAGCCAAGAGCGACGTCTCAATTCATTCCACCTTCGCTGCCTCCAGAGAATATTTGGCATCAGGTGGCAGAACCGTATCTCCAACACAGAAGTCCTCGAGGCGGCCAACATCCCCAGCTTATACACACTACTGAGTCAGCGGCGCTTGAGATGGCTTGGCCATGTGAGCCGCATAGAAGATGGCAGGATCCCCAAAGACACATTGTACAGCGAGCTCGCCACTGGTATCAGACCCACTGGCCGTCCATGTCGCCGCTTTAAAGACGTCTGCAAACGCGACATGAAGTCCTGTGACATTGATCACAAGTCGTGGGAGTCAGTTGCCAGCGTTCGCCAGAGCTGGCGGGCAGCCATAAAGACAGGGCTAAAGTGTGGCGAGTCGAAGAGACTTAGCAGTTGGCAGGAAAAATTGACAGAAGCTCAAGGGGAGAGCCAACTGTGTAACAGCCCCGACAAACACATTTTTCTGCAGCACCTGTGGAAGAGCCTGTCACTCTAGAATTGGCCTTTATAGCCACTCCAGGTGCTGCTCCACACACCACTGACCACCTCCAGGCGCTTACCCATTGTCTCTCGAGATATGGAGGCCGAAGAAGAAGAAGAAGACGACACTCACACACACACTGGAAATTCACTCTGCAGAAGTCTGTTACAGAAAAAAGGACAACAAAATCTAATTTGGCCAAATACTTGATAATTCTTGATGAAAAAAGAAGATATGGAAGGAAGTCAGTTGTCCCTTTTTTGGTCTGGCATCCAGGTATACGGAGACGGGACACTAGGATCGTTTCAGAAGCCATCCGTTCTGGAGATGTCGAGAATTATTCTAGTAGACTTTCTAGAAGAAATGAGGCATCAAGGCTTTTCCACCAGCACACACTTGAATCGCAGGATGTTTTTTCAACTCCTCAGGAGCTATACGGTACCAGGGATATTTTTCCCCACACTGGATCTTGGTAGGATTTCTTCAAAAAGGTAGAGAAGGAGGTGAGCCGGGTGTTTTTTTATCCTTGGCAGGAAAACACCAACTGTCTCCAAACAGTTCCCACCACAACTAAAACTGAAAACAATATGCAAACCCCAAACAGTGAGTCGGCCTCCTAACCTCCATAAACCTTGACATGTGGCTTCTCTGTAACCATTTTTTTCCCAAGTCACCAAGGCTGTTGCTGTTTCATGAGCCCAAATCACAGGTGATCTCCAGCACAGATGGCTTTCAAACAACATCTTGTCCTGTCAGTGAACTTGGTAAAAAAAAACACATCCATAGAATATTTTCAGTTTTAACGCAAGTCTTCAAAAAAATAAAAATATTTAAAATAATGGAAGGATTTTGTAACACCTTTTAACAATGTATTGTATTATTGCTAACAGTAAACCTATCGGGCACTGAAAGACCACTATATCAAGTGTGGAGTCTCAGTCATTCAGGTATTCATTGTCATTGGAGATTTAGAAAACATAAAATTTTAAATTTAACAGTTTTGAAAAACTTTTGCTTCCTGTTTCTTTTTCCTCCCTTTTAATCCAATCTTTCTTTCCTTCACTTTATTGCTCTTTCTGTACCTCATTTGGCATTGAGTTCTCCCACTCTGATTAGCACTTCCTTCTCAGTCCTTTCATTGTTTATTTCATAATCCGTCAATCTGATTAGTAAGGAAATACATAGGGCTGAATTTTACGAGCCCTCCAGCATCAGGGGTCATGGCGATGGGGGAGCGGGGGGCGGCCTGGAAAATTCTTCCAGAAGAAGCCCGCCACGACCTCCGATGCCGGGAAGGCCCTGCTGCATTTTTCCAGCGGTGGTGAGGCCTCGGTGTGGCCGCCGCGCCACCAAGCTGGCTGGAACCCACGCACCTTCGGAGCTCCGTTTGGAGTTCCGAGGCGTAACACTGTGGGGAGGGGGGAGGAGCAAAATTATCAGGGCGGAGCATGGGGAAGCAGGGAAAACATTTTGTATTGGCTGAGGGGATGTTGGGAATGGGGTGAAGGGCAAAGGTAGCAAAGTTCGGGGGCAAATTTCGTGATGGGAAGAAAAGTTTTAAATACATTTGATGGTCATGGGGGTGGGGGTGGGTGGGAGAGGGACTTTGATCGGTTAATATAGTTTAAAATTTTAGTTTGCCCTCCATGTCCCTTTAAAAATTAAAATTGCCAGTAAGGGCTTGCAGCCCTTTAAAAATGGCATTGATGCATGCGTGGTGGCGCCAGACGCCTCTACGTCATCGGGGGCGGCTGCTCCGCCCCGTCCCGTTAAATGAGCCCCCGCGGGAAATATCGCGGGGGCTCAGCAATGGCGCATCCGTGTGAACAGACAGCCGAGATGAGAGCGGGCCGCTGCAATTTGCAGCCCGCTGATAAAATTCAGCCCATAGTTGCTTACCCTGCTCACTCAGGCAACATTATAAACTTGCACTTTCAGCAACTTGCCATGCAAAGAATTTAAAAACCTAAACATGCAAGGGCAAGTCCAACAAATAGCAGACGCCAATAAATTGCAGTTACAGAAAAATATAGGTTGACCTATTTAGTATTTAAGCGACCCTCCATCTTAAAAGGGAGACCCCTTATTTTGAATAGCATCATATTTTGAAACTGTGCCCCCTAGTTCTACATCCCCCACGAGGGAAACATCCTCTCAGCATCTACCCTGTCAAATCCCCTCAGAATCTTTTATGTTTCAATAAGATCATCTTTCATTCTTCTAAACTCCAATGAGTAATGGCCCAAATTCCTCAACCTTTCCTCATAAGGCAATCCCTTCATCCCAGGAATTAGCCTAGTGAACCTTCGCTGAACTGTTTCCAATGCAAGTATATCCCTCCTTAAATAAGGAGACCAAAACTATACGCAGTACTCTTGGTGCAGTCTCACCAATGCCATGTACAGCTGTAGCAAGACTTCCCTACTTTTATATTCTATTCCCCTCGCAATAAATGGCAACATTCCATTTGCCTTCCTAAATACTTGCTGTATCTGCATGCTAACCTTTTGTGATTCATGTACAAGGACACCCAGATCCCTCTGTACTGCAGCATTCTGCAGTTTTTCTCTATTTAAATAATATTCTGCTTTTTATTCTTCCTGCCAAAGCAGACAACCTCATATTGTCCCCATATTATACTCCATCTGCCAGACTTGTTCCCACTCACTTTATCTATATCTGTTTGCAAACAGTTGGGGCTGGATTTTCTTCGTCCCCAGGTGTCGCGTTCCGTGGCAGGGGGCCTGGCGATGGCTCCGGATGAGGCCCGCCACAGACCTCGACGCCGGGATGGCCCGGCCCGATCCTCCCGGCGGGCCCCCCCCCCGCCCCCGCCGCTGGGTGATGGGACCACAATTTAAATATTCCATTGAATATCAGTAATAAATTTACATGGACTTACCTGCGATCTTGAGGGCCCGCCGCAATCTTTGGCGCGGTGGCCTGCACTCCCACGCCTTCAGATCCCCGTCCAGGGAAACGAGGCGCCACACTGGTGGGAAGGGGGTTTATCAGTGCGGGAGAGGGGGTAACGGGATCACATCTATGTAATGGGTGTAGGGGATGGTGGGAAGGGTTGAACCTTAAACTTTGTGCAGTTTGTGGGGAGAGAAAGGTCAGATGTAAAAGATGTGTTTTGCGGGGGGGTGGGGGGTGGCAAGGGAAAATAGTTGTTGTAATTGTTATGGGGCAGTGGGAAAGGGGCATTAGAATTTATTTATTTTACTTTTGGTGGTAGGACTTTAAAAATTTAAATTGGGTGGCAGGGCTGGCCGCCCTTTAAAAATGGTGCCAGCACTTACGCACAGGCAGCTGACGCCATTGCCGGGAACGGACCGCCTGCTCCCTCCACGAGATTGGGGGTGGGCCACCCTGGCTATTTAAATGAGCCACTGCGCTTGAGATTGCCACGGCTCTTTGGAGTGCGGCCCGCATTCTTTGAGCTCACCACGATTTTAAAATCCAGCCCTTGGTGTCCTTCTCACAACTTCCTTTCCTACCTGTCTTTGTATTGTCCACAAATTTGACTACAATCTGCTTGGTCCCTTCATCCAAGTCATTAATGGGGATCATAAATAGTTGACACCCCAGCACTGATCCCAGTGGTACTCCACTAGTTGTAGTTTGCCAACCTGAAATGTCTCATTTCCCCGACTCTCTGTTTCCCGTTAGCTAGCTAATCCTCTTTCCATGCTAATATATTACCCACAACACCATAAGCTCTTATCTTCTGTAGTAACCTTTTATATAGTATGTTATCAAATGCCTTTTGGAAATCTAAATACACTACATCTACTGGTTACCCATTATCCACCCTGCTTGTTATATCCTCTTAATAAATTTGTCAAACATGATTTCCCTTTCCTAACACCATGCTGACTCTGCCTGATTATATTATGATTTTCTAAATGTCCTGCTACTATTTCCTTAATAATGGACTCTAGCAATAGAGGTGTTACACTTGCAGCTTTCCAATCTGCTGGAACCTTTCCACAAACAAGGGAATTTTGGAAGATTACAACCAGTGCATCCACTATCTCTGCACCCATTTCTTTTAAGGCTCTAGGATACAGACCATCTGGTCCAGGGGACCTGTCAGCCTTTAGTACCATTAGTTTCCGAGCACTTTTTCCTCTAGTGATAGTGATTGTTTAAGTTCCTCCCTCCCTTTTGCCTCTTGATTTTATGCTATTCTTGGGATGCTTTTTCTGTCCTCTACTGTGAAGAAAATACTTGTTCAAAGTCTCTGCCACTTCCTTGTTTCCCAATATTAATTCCCGAGTCTCATCCTCTAAGGGACCAATGCTTACTTTAGCTACACTCTTCCTTTTTAGAGTCATAGAGAGATACAGCACTGAAAGAGGCCCTTCGGCCCACCGAGTTTGTGCTGACTATCAACCACCCATTTATACTAATCCTACATTAATCCCATATTCCCTACCACATCCCCACAATTCTCCTACCACCGACCTACACTAGGGGCAATTTACAATGGCCAATTTACCTATCAACCTGCAAGTCTTTGGCTGTGGGAGGAAACCCACGCAGTCACAGGGAGAACTTGCAAACTCTGCACAGACAGTACCCAGAATTGAACCCGGGTTGCTGGAGCTGTGAGGCTGTGGTGCTAACCACTGCGCCACTGTGCAAGGTTTTGTTGGCTGTTTTTATATTACTTGCTAGTTTACTCTCATACTCTAATTTCTCCCTCTTTATTATCTTTGTAGTCATCCTCTGCTGATTTCTAAAATGTTGCCAATCTTCTGACCTACCACTATTCTTCGCAGCATTGTATGCCTTTTCTTTCAATTTGGCACCATTCTTCACTTCCTTAGTTAGCCACAGATGGTGGCTCCTTCTCAAAGAGTCTTTCTTTCTCAATGGAATATATCTTTGTTGAGAGTTATGAAATATCTCCTTAAATGTCTACCACTGCTTCTCTACTGTCTAACATTTTAACTTATTTTCCCTGTCCACTTGAGTCAACTGCCTTGATACCATTGTAATTGTCTTTGTTTAAGATTACGACACTAGTTTCAGACCCAAACTTCTCACCCTCAAATTGAATGAAGTTCTATCATGTTGTGATCACTATTACCTAGAGAATCCTTTACTATGAGGTCATTAATTAATCCTATCGGCTTTCACACTACCAGGTCTAAAATCGCCTGCTCCCAGGTTGGTTCCAGAATGTATTGTTCCAAGAAACTGCCCCTAACAGACTCTATGAACTCATCATCCAAGCTACCTTTGCCAGTTTGATTAGTCCAATCTAAATGAAAATTAAAATCGCCCATGATTATTGTAGTACCTTTCCTACAAGCCTCCATTATTTCTTGATTATACTCCATCCTACAGTGTAACCACTGTTAGGGGCCGATAAACATCACAGAGTCAGTTACGGCACAGAGGGAGGCCATTCGGCCCATCAAGTCCATGCTGGACTTGCACAGAGCAATCCAGTCAGTCCCGCTCCCCTGCTCAATCCTGGTAGCCCTGCAAGTTTACTTCCTTCAAGTGCCATCCAATTTCCTTTTGAAATCATTGTCTCTGCTTCCACCATCCTTGTGGGCAATGAGCTCCAGATCATTACCACCCTTGTGGGTTGCAAGCTCCTAATCAGTACCACTGCGTAAAAAAGTTCTTCCTCACATTCCCCCTGCATCTTTTGCCCAAAACCTTCAATCTGTGTCTCATAGTCCATGCACCATTAATTAATGGGAACAGTTTTTCCTTGTCTAACTTATCTATGCCTGTCACAATCTTGTACACCTCTATTAAATCTCCCCTCAATTTCCTTTGTTCCAAGAAGAACAACCCTAGCTTTTCCAATCTAACTTTGTAACTAAACTCCACCATCCCTGGAATCATTCTGGCAAATCTCCTCTGCATCCTCTCAAGGACCCTCACACCTTTCCTAAAGTGTGGTGACCAGAACTGGACACAATACTCCAGCTGTGGCCTAATCAGAGCTTTGTAAAGGTTTAGCATAACTTCCCTGCTTTTGTACTCTATGCTTCTGCTTATGAAGCCCAAAATCCCATATGCTATGCTAACCACTCTCTCATTATGTCCTGCCACCTTCAAAGATTAATGCACATGCACCCCTAGGTCCCTCTATTATTGCACACTCTTTAGAACTGTGCCATTAAGTATATATTGCCTCTCCGTATTCCTCCTACCAAAATGCATCACCTCACACTTGTCAGTATTAAAATCCACCTGCCACCTGTCTGCCCATTCTGCTAGCCTATCTATGTTCTGTTGCAGATGGTTCATATCATCCTTACCTTTTGCCACAGCTCCAAGTTTGGTGTCATCAGCAAATTTTGAAATTCTATTCTGTATTCCAAGATCCAATTCATTTATACGTAGCAAAAGAAGCAATGGTCCCAGCACTAACCCTTGGGGAACACCACTGTCTACCATCCTCCAGTTTGAAAAACAACCATTTACCATGACTCACTGTTTTGTGTCCTTAAGCCAATTTTTTTTATCCAGTTGGACATTGACCCTCCTATTCCATGAGCCTTAATTTTGTTATCCAGCCTTTTATGTGGTACTTTATCAAACGCTTTCTTAAAATCCATATAAACACCATCCACTGCACTCCCTTCATCAGCCTTCTCTGTTACTTCATAAAAAATATTCAGATAGATTTATCAAGCAAGATCTCCCTTTTATAAAGATGTGCTGGCTCTCCTAAATTAACTCAAACCTCTCCAAGAGTCTGCTGATTTTTATCCGTGATTTTTTCTAAAACCTTACCCACCACTGATGTTAAACTAACTGGCCCTTAGTTGCTAGGACTGTCCTTAAACCCTTTCTTGAATAAGGTGTCACACTTGCCACTCTCCAATCCTCTGGCACCCCCCCCCCCCCACCATATCCAGGGAAGTGGGAAAATTCTGGCAAGCACTTACGCTATCTCCACCTCTACTTCCTTTAACAACCTGGGATGAAAATCATCCAGACCAAGTGACTTGTCTACCCTAGCCAGCCTTTTCAGCACCTCCCCACTTTCAGATTTTACCTTATCCATTGTCTCTACTTTCTCTGCTTCTACCGATATTTTGTCAGATTCCTCTTCCTTAGTAAACACTGATACAAAGTACTCATTAAGGGAGTTAAGGGTAATGGGGGACAGGAAAGTGAAGTTGAGACCACAACCAGATTAACCATGATCTTATCAAATGGCACAGCAGGCTCGAAGGGCTGAATAGCCTACTCCTGCTCCTAAGTCCTATGTTCCTATGTACCTAAGTATTTCAGCCTTGCACTGTACCACTAAGCATACATTATCCTCTTTGTCCCTAATAGGCTCCACTCCTCCTCTTCACTATTTACATGCCGATAGAAGATTTTTGAGTTCCCTTTTATGTTGACTGCCATTCTCTTCTCATGTTCTCTCTTTGCCGGTTTTATTTTCCTCTTCACTTCCCCTCTCAACTTATTGTATTTAGCCTGGTTCTCACTTGAAGAATTCACCTGACATGCATCATACACCCTCTTTTTCATCATAATCTCTATCTCCCTCATCATCCAAGGAGCCCTGTTTTTGATTCCCCTACCTTCTGCCCTTGTTGGAATGTACCTAGCCTGTACCTGAAGCATCTCTTCCTCAAAGTTAACTCATTGTTCTGATACAGCATTTCCCTATCAGTGACTTCTTTTGTTTGCTATTTCTTATCTCCACCCAAACTAATTCTATATCTTGATCTCCAAATCAAGATCATTTCTCACTACTATTGCGATCACATTCTTTATTAACAAAACTATGCACCTCCATTTCCTTTCTTCTTATCCTTCCAAAATGTCAAATACCCTGAATATTCAGTTCCCAGCCTTGGTCACCTTTCAACCTTGTCTCTGTAATGGCTATCATAGCATACTCATTTATTTCTATTGTGCTGTTGTGTTATGAATGCTGCATGCATTCAGATAAAGAGCCTTTAATTCTGTCTTTTTAACATTGTTCCCTACTCTGACCCTATTTGCTGGTGCACTCTTTTGTTCATATGCTCTGTCCTTTCCTGTCATTCTCTGGTTACAATTACCCATATCACTACCCTGCACTATAGCCTTGTCCTTTCTTGTTAACTTTCTAAATTTCCCCTCACCCTAACCCTCCTCCCACTATTTAGTTTAAAGCCCTCTCTACAGCCCAAGTTATACAATTCCAACAGAACACTGTTCCCAGTCCGTTTCAGGTGAAGGCCATCCCAACAGTACAACTGCCTCTTTCCCCAGTATTGGTGCCAGTGCCCCATGAATCGACACCCATTTCTCCCACACCAATTTTTGCGCCACACATTCAACTCTCTGATCTTACTTACCCTATGCCAATTTGCTAGTGGCTCAGGTGGTAATCCACAGATTATTACCTTTGTGGTTCTACTTTTTAAATTTAGTCTCTAGCTGCTCATACTCCCTCAGCAGAACCTCTTTCTTAGACTTACCTATATCATTGGTACCTACATGGACCATGACAACTGGATCCTTTCAAGTTCTCCTCCAGCCTCGAGGAGATTCCAGCCAGGAAACACAGCCTTCCAGACACATGCTCTTGGCCGCAGAGAACAGTATCTATCCTCCTAACTATACTGTCCCCTACTACTACTATATTCCTTTTTACTCCCCGCACTTGAATGGGCCCCTGCAGCACAGTGTTGAGGTCAGTTTGCTCATCCTCCCTGCAGTCCCTGCTCTTGTCCACACAAGCTACAAGAACCTCAAACCTGTTGGACAAGTACAAGGACTGAGCCTCCTCCATTGGTACCTTCTGGATCCCCATACCTGCATCACTCATAGTCACATCCTCCTGTCCCTAAGAGACAAAATTTGAAGTATCCAAACTAAGGGGTGTGATTGCCTCCTGGAACAAAGTGTGCAGGTAACTTTCCCCCTTCCTGATGCATTGCAGTGTCTGAATCTTGGACTCCAGCTCATCATCTTTGAGCTGAAGTTCCTTGAACTGCAGACACTTACTATAAATGTGGTTGCTGTGGATCACACTGGTGTCCACCAGCTCCCACATGCTACAGCTGCAAGACATCACCTGCCCTGCCATCTCTATTGTGTTTTATTTAACTAATTAGGTTTTGGGTTTAGAAAGATTACTGACTGATAATTTGTAGTTATATTAAGTAGTTTAACTAGTTCTTTGAAGAAGTAACATGTACTGTGGATAAAGGGGAACTGGTGGATATACTGTACTTAGATTTCCATAAGACATTTGATAATGTGCCACATCAAAGATTATTGCAGAAAATAAAAGCTCATGATGTAGGGGGTAACATATTGGCATGGATAGAAGATTGGCTAGCTAACAGGAAACAGAGAATAGGCATAAATGTTTTTTTTCTGGTTTGCAAGATGTAACACGTGGTGTGCCACAGGGATCAGTGATGGGGCCTCAAATTTTTACAATGTGTATAAATGATTTGGGTGAAGGGACCAAAGGTATGGTTGCTAAATTTGCTGATGACACAAAGATAGGTAGGAACGTAAGTTGTGAAAAGGACCTAGGAGACTACAAAGGGATATAGATAAGTTAATTGAGTGGGAAAAGACCTGGCAAATGGAATATAATGTGGGAAAATGCGAAATTGTCAATTTTTGCAGGAAGAATAAAAAAGAAGCACATTATATAAATGGTGAGAGATTGCAGAGCTCTGAGATGCAGAGGGATCTGGGTGTCCTAGTGCATGAATCACAAAATTTAGTATGCAGGTTCAGCATGTCATTAGGAAAGCTAATAGAATGTTATCGTTTATCGCGAGGGGAATTGAATACAAAAGTAGGGAGGTTATGCTTCAGCTATACAGGGCATTGGTGAGACCACATCTTGTGTACTGTGTACAGTACTGGTCTGCTTATTTAAGGAAGGATGTAAATGCGTTGGAGGCAGTACGGAGAAGATTTACTAGACTAATACCTGGAATAGGCGGGCTGTCTTACGAGGAAAGATTGGACAGGCTAGGCTTGTATCTGCTGGAATTTAGAAGAGTAAGAGGCGACTTGATTGAAACAAATAAGATCCTGAGGGTTTTGACAGGGTGGATGTGGAAAGGATGTTTCCCCTTGTGGGAGAATCTAGAACTAGGGGTCACTGTTTAAAAATAAGGGGTCGCCCATTTAAGACAGAGATGAGGAGAAATTTTTTCTCTCGAGGGTCGTGAATCTTTGGAACTCTCTTCCTCAAAAGGCAGTGGAAGCAGAGTCTTTGAATATTTTTAAGGCAGAGGACGATAGATTCTTGATAAGCAATGGGGTGGAAGGTCAACAGGGGTAGGTGGAAATGTGGAGTAATCAGTTCAGCCATGACCTTATTGAATGGCAGAGCAGGCTCGAGGGGTCAAGTGGCCTACTCCTGCTCCTAATTCCTATGTTCGTATGTTCGGTATGTTGTATCTGCTGGAGTTTAGGAGAGTAAGAGGCGACTTGATTGAAACATATAAGATCCTGAGGGGTCTTGACAGGGTGTATGTGGAAAGGATGTTTCCTCTTGTGGGAGAATCTAGAACTAGGGGTCACTGTTTAAAAATAAGGGGTCGCCCATTTAAGACAGAGATGAGGAGAAATTTATTCTCTCAGAGGATCGTGAGTCTTTGGAACTCTCTTCCTCAAAAGGCAGTGGAAGCAGAGTCTTTGAATATTTTTAAGGCAGAGGTCGATAGATTCTTGATAAGCAAAGGTATGAAAGATTATTGGGGGTAGGCGGAAATGTGAAATCGAGATTACAATCAGATCAGCCATGATCTTATTGAATGGCGGAGCAGGCTCGAGGGACTAAATGGCATACTCCTGCTTCTATTTTGTATGTTTGTATGTATGTTAAGCTATAAATTTAATACAATACTTATATCTCCTCAGTACTAGTTTAAACTACTGCCGCAGTTTAGAAAGATAAAAAGCCTTAAAGCTCACCACCCAATCACCTACCTGCTCACCTAATTAATGCTTCTGGGCTTCAGCTCTCAGGTCTCACTGTCTCTGGCTCCCTCTCTCGGATCACTGCTTGTTCTGTAAAAGACCAGAACAGCACCTCCTCCCTCATTGCACTGAATTCCCACACTTACCTAATTCCCAAGTTAAGCACTCATATACCATGGGCTATTGCTAAGGGGAGCTAAATTAACTTCAAGCTATCTAGACGTGAACAGCAATACAGACATCGGTCTCGGGACAGTACCATGGGCAGAGATCAGTATTCATAGGTACTGAAATGGTGGAACCTGAAAAGTTGACAGCTGCCACATTGGGAGTTGAGGCTTGCTGGAGTTATGCTGGTGTTGATTGTGCTGAGAAAATATTCTTAGCATGCTGGCAGCATTTTTTGAAGTCACAATTTTGAGTGGAATTTTCTGGGTGTGGAAATGCTTTTTGAAGTTCACGTGGATGGAACTAGAATCAGCAAAGGAGAAGAGACACCAGGCTTGAAGACAGACTTGATAGAAGGTGCAGAAGGAGAAATTTAGCCTCTTAAGTGCCACATCAATGTGAGCACTAGAGCAAAGCCTGCTTGATTGGAACCCCATCCACCACCTTAAACATTTACTCCTCCACCACTGGTACAGCATGGATGCAGTGCGTACCACCTACAAGGATGCACTGCAGCAACTCACCAAGGTTTCTTCAAAAGGACCTCCCAAACCCACGACCTCTACTGCCTAGAAAGACAAAGGCAGCAGACACATGGGATCACAACCACCTAGTTTCAGCCTTGGACTCTACCCTGAGAAACTCCTGCAGCAATGTCATGGGGTTGAGCTGATTGGCCTCTAAAAACCACAACCCATCTTCCTTTGTGATAGGTGTGACACCAGCCAGGGGAGAGCTTTCCCCACCCCTCTCCGATTCCCATTGGCTTCAATTTTACCAGGGCTCCTTGATGCTACACTCAGTCAAATGCTGGCTTGATGTCAAGGGCAGTCACTCTCACTTCGCTTCTGGCATTCAGCTCATTTGTCCATGTTTACACCAAGGCTGTAACGAGGTCTGGAGAAAAGTGGCCCTGGCAGAAGCCAAACTGAGCATCAGTGAGCAGGTTATTGCTGAGTAAGTGCTGCTAGATAGCACTGTCGCTGATGCCTTCCATCACTTTGCAGATGATTGAGAATAAGCTGATGGAGCAGTAATGGGCTGGATTGTATTTGGCCTGCTTTTTGTGGACAGGGTATACCTGGGCAATTTTCCACATTGTCAGTAGATGTCAGTGTTGTAGCTGTACTGGAATAGCTTGGTTAAGAGTACGACCAGTTCTGCAGCACAAGCCTTCAGCACTACAGTTGGGGTGTTATCAATCAGAGCCCATAGCCTCAGCTGTACCCAGTGCACTCAGATGTTTCTTGATATCACATGGAATGAATCAAATAGACTGAAGACTGGATTCTTCGATGGTGGGTCCTCAGTAACAGGCCGAGTTGGACCATCCACTTGGCATTTCTGGCTGAAAATGGTTGCAAAATCTTCAACCTTGTCTTTTGCATTCAAGTGCTGGGCTCCACCGTTATTGAGGTTGGGGATGTTCATGAGCTTCCTCCTCTCGTTAGTTGTTTAATTGTCCACCACCATTCATGACTGGATGTGACAGAGTGCAAAGCTTTCATTT
This sequence comes from Heterodontus francisci, assembly GCF_036365525.1. NCBI lineage: Eukaryota > Metazoa > Chordata > Chondrichthyes > Heterodontiformes > Heterodontidae > Heterodontus > Heterodontus francisci. The sequence goes on along the minus strand of NC_090388.1, from coordinate 30,094,500 downwards.
GATCTATTGGTTGTGGGATCGCTTAGCTCTGTCTAGAACATACTGCTTCTGCTGTTTAGCATGTATATAGTCCTGTGTTGTAGATTCACCAAGTTCATACCCCATTTTAAACATACTTCTCCTGGCATGCTCTTCTGCACTCCTCATTGAACCAGTGTTGGTTCCTTGGCTCGATGGTAATGGCAGAGTGGGGGATATGCCTGGCCATGAAGTTACAGATTGTGGTGAACACAATTCTGCTGCTGCTGATGGCCCACAGTGCCTCATGGTTGTCCAGTTTAAGCTGCTAGATCTGCTCCAAATCTATCCCATTTAGCACGGTGGTTGTGCCACACAATGGTGTCCTCAGTATGAAGACTGGACTTTATTTCCACAAGGACTGTCTGGTGGTCAGTCCTACCAATACTGTCATGGGCAGATGCATCTGTAGCAGGAAGACTGTGGTGGGGATGGGATCAAGTAGGTTTTTCCCTCATGTTGGTTCTTTTACTACTTGCCCAGTCTGGCAGCTATGTCCTTCAGAACTTGGCCAGTAGTGGTGCTCCCGTGTCACTCTTGGTGCTGTACATTGAAGGCATCATAGTGTAAAGGCCTGCTCGGGTCTGCAAATGAAACCCGAGCCGAGCCCGACAGAACCACATCCAACCCAAGCCCGACCCGGCCTGAGTGCTTTCATTTTTTCTCACGCCCGACCCGACCTGACCACCGGAATAAAATTGATTTTATTGAAGAGGTCTCTACCTTGGTTGGAATCGCTCACTGCAGACTAGTGCGGAGTGTATCCCGCCTTGACATCCTGGCTGTCATTGTGTCTGACCCGGCCCGACCCGAGCCTGAATGCCGGACCCAGAAGAGCAACCCGACCCGAACCCGACACACGTCGTCGGGTTTGGGTCGGGTAGCCATACTCTACCATAGCGAGCAGCATTAAGAATGAGGTGTGGCCTAACATGGTGTGAGCTGCGCATTTCCCACACATCAGGGCTCAGGGGCAGCTTGTTGGACATGCTTAAGTCACATCATGGGTAATTTCCACAGTGCAACCTTGCTGTACTTCAGGGACTGATCCAAACATCCAGAAAAAGCTACCCAAGAAACTGTGTCTTTAAAAAAAAACTTACACCACATAGTACACTAATAGGAAACTTTCAAAATTCCAAAAATAGAATGGTCAATGCAACAATTATTTGAAGTTAGTACATTACTCTGTTTTAACTTGCACTGTAATTGGAAAGTGAGCTGCTAATATAAATCATTTATTATGTTTATTTAACTTATATTTATACAATACCAACCCTGCATTGTATGTGGTGGCCAAACAGGATATGCATGTCCCTTAAATGAACCATCATGTATTGCTAACAATATTTAAAGCTTTTTAGTCCTCATTCAAATTTTTATTGCATAGACCCACTACACTACTTATTTTGTACTAATGTGAGGCAGCTTCAGCTTTGCATCCACCCAAAGTGTGAGGTATAATTCAGGTATGAAGTTAATGAACTAACAGTGATTTTCATTGAGTATTTGGAGGCTGTGAGAGTAGAGGCAGGTAAACTACCACTGTTTCACACTAGCTGTAGTGTTACCGACTGAAACATTCTGAACTTTTTTTTAACATTTTATTTCAGCAGAAAACCAACGACTGATTCTCTCTTAACGTTAAAAACTGATTAACATTCAGGAGGTCAGTGAATGGAACAAATTACATTAGATATTTTTCCCAGCAAATTGAAATGAAGAAGTTGGTGTAGTGAGCTACCTATGTTTTTCTCCCCCCAAATTTTATCAACCCTGCTGCTATAGACTGGCTATAATAATAGAGTTTCTGATGTTCATCACATGCTGCAGGACTTCCTCTTGTAATATGAACTCTAACGTCACTGCAATGCCAGCTCAACACACTGCATACTTTCATTAGATTGGTGCAGAGGGCAGTTTTTTCACCCAACACAAACATTGCAACATAATTTGGCATTAGTAACTAGCCCTAGTCCTCGTGATTGTATAAATTAAGTTTCTTTGCCAACACTACACTCTTTCTCATGAATAGGATATTGTAAAGTGTGTTGACCTTATTTCAACAGCATCAAGAAGTGCCGTTTCTTTGCTTACGGGTGCTGTTTGGACGTAGACAAAATTGACTCTTTATAACAGGCCAGTAAAAACTTTATAGGGAAACTGAAGTTGTAATAAATTTGTTGAAAACTATAAACAGATCATGAAACACAGAAGTACTTTTAGATAGAATACTTGAAGCATTTTTGACATCTTTTGCAATATACATTTTGTAGTGTTTATCATTTGGCAAAATTACAACTTATCTTTTTTCTTCTTCCAATCTTCTCTCCATAACCCTCTGCTTTTTGTTCTATTTTGTCTCACCTGAACTCTTATTAAAGTAATATTCTAGATTTACCCTGCATTTAGGGCTAAAAATTCATCTACATCCTTTTTCGGGTGTGGGGGGGGGTCACAATTTGTGATCTGCCCGTGCCGGGCCCTGTTGAGGCAGGCAGCATACAAACTTCATGCTGCCTCCTCATTTGCATGATTGTAATGTTCAGCCAAGCGCGACCTGCACTGCTGGTTGGCTGCAAGTTCAGCAGAGGGCCTAACAGAGTGTGAGGCTGGCATGTGTTCCAGCTAGCCTCCAGCTCTTAAAGGCAGCTGTCCCTCTTAATGGGGAGCTGCACTGACTGACAGGAAGCTGTGGCTGACTGCCAGTACATCAATTGGAAACAAAGCAAATAAAGCACCTCAGCAGAGCTTGGAGCCCATCCGGTTCAGTGAGGAAGTGGTGACCAGCTCTACGACAGCACCTGCAGACCCAGTCGTGATGCAGCATCTGGTGGCCACTTTCTCAGCTTCCATTGCAGCACAGGTGGAAGTCACCCACTGTCTCAGTGCTGCAGTGGAAGCTCAGATTGAGGCCATGAGATCCATGCTTGCTGCCGTTCAAGCTCAGATTGCTGCCATCATGGCTGCAGATCTCAGTGCTCAAAGATGCATGTAGGCTCCTGTGGCAGTCCAGCAATCTGTGCTCCAACAGGTTACTAGGATTGCAGAGGTGCTGCCCCATGGGATTGGTAGTGGCATTGTCAAGCATGAACCTGCTTCCCTTTCTTAGGATGTCAGCATTCATGCTCCCTCCACTGCCACACCACCAGTAGCCTTGCTGGTGCATCTCAGCCAGCCAACGGATGGCTGCTGCCCATGCTGAGATGGTGCAGTCCAAAGCCAGGCACATAAGGCCCAGAGCTACTCGAGCATGTCCTGCAAGGCCATCTGCAGTCTTCCCCAGTAAAAGTCAGCAGCCTTCCACCAGCCATACTGCAGCCACTGGGGTAGCAGTGCATAGGAGCACTAGGATGGGCAAGGGCACCCGCAAGACAAGGACTAAGGGAATGCCCACGGGTGAACAGTTCATTTTTGTTTGTATGATTGGATGTGTTTTTGGACAACAAGGTTATGGAAAGGTTATTGTTGGCAGCTTTTTTTATTTGAAAGATCTTAGCCAGGAGATGCTGTGATGGGGTGTCCCATTTAGATGATAAGATGGAGAATGGTGGTGCCATGGTGGTAAAGGGATGTAGCACCAAGGGAAGTGGAGTCTAAGAAGGTACTCCCTGTCAGCCCGTCCATAGAAAAAGTGTCCAGGTTGCATCCTCCCCGTCTCCTCCTCCTCCCTGCCTCCTCCTCCTCCCTGCCTCTCCCTCCCAAAGGTGGACTCTGGATGGCTCATGATGCACCCTCATGATGATGAAGTTGTGAAGGATGCAGCAGACCACCATGAGCTTGGAGCTATGCTCCGGTGAGTATTGTAAGACTCATGTCCCCGCTCCCCCTCTCCACCACCACCGCACCCCCCCCCACCCCCCAAACAGTGCAGGCCGTGGAACTGTTGCTTGAGAATGACAATTGTCTGTTCCATGATGTTTCTGGTGGAAGTATGGCTTTCAATATATGCCTGTTATCCTTGTGTATCCTTGTGTTTTTGGATGGCAGAAGGGGTTCATCATCCAGGTATAGTGCAGGTATCCCTTGTCTCCAAGCAGCCAGCCTCTGGTTCTTCTTGGAGGCCGGAAGATGGTTGGAACAGCAGACTGTGCGAGGATGAAGACATTGTGGCTGCTTCCAGGATAGCAGCCATTCATTGACACAACAGCCTGTGGTTGGTCGCACATCAACTGTACATTGATGGAATGGTAGCCCTTGTGGTTCCTGTAACTCTCCTCATTTTCATGGTGAGCCCATAAAGCACCATGCATGCATTTGATGGCTCCCTGCACTATTGTGAATTCTGCTATCCAGGCAAATCCACGTGGCCAATCATCCTGCTTCCCTATGCTTTGTTAGAAGACAATGAAATTGCCTCCGTCACCTCTCTGATGCATTAATGGATGGTGTACTGGGAGATGTTCACTGTCACCCGCAGCCGCCTGGAATAATCCAGTTGCGTAGAAGTTTAGTGCAACTGTGAACTTTACAGCCACTGGCAGTGCAGTCCTCACCCCGGTGTGAAGCCTCAGGTCCTCTTGAAGGAGGTGGCACAGTTCAGTTAACACCTCTTTGTAGAATCTGAGTTGCCTCAGACATTGCTCCTGGGTGAGTTGCATGTTTAAGAAGTGCTCTCTGAAAACTCATAGTGAGTTTGGCCTTCTGTGGAGAGCCCTACTCCTCCCTCTTCGCAGAGCTTCCCCCTCTTTTCAACCCCTGCTCTAGTTGTTGCTCATGTCATGTTGCAGGCCCAGAGGCACTGCAACTACTGCCTTCATATCTCTTGCAGAATTGGTGTGGACCAAATCCTCTGCCCTCCATGAATGGGTGCACCAACTCACCAAAAACAAGCCACAGTACTTACACAAACTTTTTCAAAGCAGATATAAGTCAAAAGTATCTCACCTGAAAGGTGGATGCCTGTCCCTTTAAGTAGTGCGAGTGGAAGGGTCCTTCATGCAGCTGAACAGAGAGTGATTAGCATATGCATGGTCCAAGTTTTAAAAATGTGAGTCTAGTCGGCTGGAAAAGCTGATTGACGTCATGGTCCGACTACTCCTGACGTTTTTGGTGCATGCTGGACTTGCGCCCTTCCCAGCATGGGGTGCCACGTGGGCCAAGGTGGAAGCAGCCGGAAGCACGTCACATGCCAGTTTCTTACTTTGAGCCTTCTGTAGTGCCGGCACTACCATTAAACAGTCTTGTCTGTAGGAGATTGATCTTTTTTAACCTTCCTACAGAGCTCATCTCCTTAACACTTTGAATCATTCTTATTGCTATTTTTCTGCAACTCACACATTCCTTTGTACCATGGGAATCAGAACTGCACACAGTACTCCACGTGTTGTCTGACCAGTACATTGCACAGTCTTAGAATAACTGCAATTAACTTATATGCCCTTATATATCCTAGCATCTTGATAACTTTTTAAATTGCTTATTAAATTGGCTCAGTATTCACTTAGACGAGTCCATTATTCCTTCCTATCATCCATCATTTCACCCAATGTGTAATACTTTGCAGTTGTCTGTATTAAATTTAATTTTCATTCACAGTTTGCCGAGTGACATAATAATCGAAATCCCTTCTGCAAGTTTTTAGCTACATCCTTCATTTCTAATGTGCTCTCTACTTTAGTGTCATCTGCAAATCTTTGCATTTTGTTTCAATATCCAGGTCACTTGTGTAAAATGAGGAACATTTGAACTCCAAGCCTGACCTGCTGCAGGACTCCACTGAATATTTTCTTCCAGAGTGACAATATACTTGTCACTAGTACTTTATATGTCCTATCCTTTAACTCGTTTCATATGGAGTCTCCTATATAAGGTAGGAGTGGGGGAACCTGAGAAAGAGCACTTTTCCATCTGTGAAGCATAACGATCTTTTGTACTGCCCACTGTATGAAGTGTAATGCTTACAATTTCACGGAAATATTCCCTGTAAATGCTTCATTTAGCTTTGTGCATCACAACCCAACTATTTAAAAAATTATGTACAATATAATTATACAGTGAATGGCAGGGCCCTGGGAGTGTTCTTGAGCAGAGAGACCTTGGGGTGCAAGTACATAATTCCCTGAAAGTGGCAACACAGGTAGACAGGGTGGTGAAGAAGGCGTATGGCATGCTTGCCTTCATCGGCCGAGGCATTGAGTACAAGAGTTAGGATGTCATGTTACAGTTGTACATAATGTTGGTTAGGCCGCATTTGGAATACTGTGTGCAGTTCTGGTCGCTGCACCACAGGAAAGATGTGATTAAGCTAGAGAGGGTGCAGAAAAGATTCACAAGGATGTTGCCTGGTTTGGAGGGCTTGAGTTATAAAGAGAGATTGGATAGGCTGGGTCTGTTTTCCCTGGAACGAAGGAGGCTGAGAGGGGACATGATAGAGGTATATAAAATTATGAGAGGCATAGATAGGGTAGATAGCCAGAGTCGGTTTCCCATGGTAGGGGTGACTAAAACTAGAGGGCATAGATTTAAGGTGAGAGGGAGGAGGTTTAAAGGGGATCAAAGGGGTAAATTTTTCACACAAAGAATAGTGGGTCTCTGGAATGAGCTGTCTGAGGAGGTGGTGGAGGCAGGAACAGTAGCGACATTTAAGAGGCATCTGGACAGGTACTTGAATGAGCAAGGCACAGAGGGATATGGAATTTATGCAGGCAGGTGGGATTAGTATAGATAGGCAATATGGTCGGCATGGACGCGGTGGGCCGAAGGGCCTATTTCTATGCTGTACGACTCTATGACTCTATATAGATTGAGCTTAAAACTAAAAGATAAGAGGTTCCTTAGGGCACATTAAAATGGAAATAGTGAATGGATCATTTAATAACTATTCCCAAGCAACATCTGAATTCTGCTTAATGTTCTATAACAGATGGTGACTGAATAATTCAAATAATGTTTTTATTGTATAGGATTCCAAGATTTTGACTGGCGTTTCGCAGTTCAAATTTCACGATTCTGTCTGTTTTCCTCTGACAAATGAATGATTACTCTTACATATGATTTGTAAAGGATTGCTTTTCCCAAGGATCAAGGTCACTAGTTTATGGGAATGAGTCAAATTTCATTATATTGGATGCTGGAACTTTTAGTAGTTTGGGGTTTACACGCCATGATTCGATCGATTTTTTTCACCAAAATGAGTAGCCTTGATAAGAATAGCCTTAATAGAAGCACAAATATAAATCTACTGCTTACTGCCTTTTTAATCTCAAAATTTGGTCTAGAAGTAATATAGAAGAGTTAATGTTCCATTTACAGATTCACGTATCAAAACTCTAAATAGAATACGAACTCTCCACTTCATCCCTCTCCCCTTTGTACTCTTGAGAAAAGAACAATTATGACAGTTCCTAAACAATTCACTAACTTAACATGACTCTGTCAGATTAGTGAGCAAACAGCAACAAAATTAATTCTGAGCTACAGTCATTTGCTAATGCAAGTTTGTCAAACAAATTCAAAAGTAATGACACTTATAACTGACTCATTGCAATCCATTACTATGATCCCTTTCTTCTGTAGGTTAAACACCATTGAAAATCTCCCTGTGTGTTTTCAGTATTTATATTAAAAATGTGCTCGAATGGATAAATTTCCTACTGTCAAAAATGAATCACACACTGCTCCATTCACTCAAGGTGCCAACAATGTTTAGCCAGATTGAGCTTACAGGAAGTCAAGATAAACAACACATCATTGTTTCCATTTAAAAATTAAATCTGACCTTTTTAAAACTGATCTACACAGTGGTACATCATTGTAGCTTTTACTCTCCAGTTGTTTTCCAGAATAATCAAAAGTTGGTGAGTAGCTAGCGGTTTCAAAAGCCTAAAGGGCAGGCATCTGCTTTCTGTGAAAACATTGTCACAGATGACTCAGGAAGCAGTGCTTCCTTTCAGGCACTGGGTTGTTTGTTCTTGACTGGTGATATAGCTGTCATCATTACGGACAATCTTCAGAGTACAGAAGTCACAAGCTAATAATTATTAAGAAAATCATTTAACAAAGGTTCTATCCTCTTTGCTGCTCTTAACCTTTTAGATCTGAGGCCATTCTTTTACTGTGATAAATTCAGGTTTTATAAAAAAAATTCTTTCTTCTTTGTTACCTTTCTTGCCCTGCCATTCATGAAAGTCATAACTCACCTAGGGATATGACTGCAATGATGATGGTAGTATCAGTATTGTTTATTATAAATATGTATGCCTAAACAGTAACTGTGGATAGGCTAGTCAATAATGGTGGCCATCCCAGTTAAGTCTGGTCTTTTCCTACCCAACCTTCACACACAAGACTTTCTGCAGAAGTCACTGCACTCATCAGCAGTAGAAATCCTGCTTGGTCTTTTGCCTCTCAATGTAGGATACAGACCTGTTGAGGTCAGCCTTCTCAGGAAAAATAAGAGATGACTCACTTCTACACCACGGAGTGCATTTATTCACCAAGCTGTTGAAGGAATTCATGACTTATTTTTATCTGAGTTTTTTTGAACAGGCTGCGTTTGCTGCCAACCCAGCCACTGGGTGGTGCTGTACTGGCACATGTGCAAATGCAGCCTCATCCACTGACACTATCAGCAACGTCCCAGGCAGCTGCCAGTAATAAGGATGGTGCTGCTCAATTTATCACAAAAAACAAATTAAACCCAAACCCCCTCAATGGTTGCAATCGCCGTCTCCATCCCACCCCCAACGGTACCCTGCTCCCTCTTGCCATCATGCTACTCTTTGATACTTCTTCCTGCACCCGTCTGCTCACCGCTCACTCCCTGCCATCACTGCTACCTTCCCTTGGCCACTCGCTCCCCCCTTGCCACTTTGGCCGCTCGCTCCCCGCTTCCCTACCCCCACCCCAGCCACTCGTTCCAGGCCTTGCCACTTCCTCCCCTCGGGCACTTGCTCCGTGCTTTGACGTTTGGCCGCTTGCTCCCCGCTTACTCCCCCCCAAAACCTGGCCACTCACTCCAGGTCTCACCCCATCACCCCTCAGCGGCTCGTTCCCTGCCCTCAGCCCCACCACGTCTTCGGGCAGTGCGGCAAGGAGCGAGTGGGCAAGGAGGGGGAGTGGCGAGGCCGGGAGCGAGTGGCCTGGGTTTGTGGTGGGAAGTGTGGAGCGAGCAGCCAAGGGGAGGAATTGGCGACTGAAGTAGGGCTGGTAGGAGGGAATGGGGTACTGTTCGGCGGAATGGAGGCGGCGATGCGGCTATTGAGGGGGAGGACGTCCTTGCATAGTGACGTCAGCTTGCGCATGCGTGCATTCATGCTGGCCAGCTGGCAACTGTTTGCATGCACTGATGATGTCCGCAATCGCTCTGTGTTGTCAGGAGTCACTGTTTTTAAAATTCTTATTCAAAGTAATATTTTGGTGCTCATTAAACCAAATGGTTGTAAGCACTAGGGAATGGAACACTTTCCCATTCAGACACCCAGCGTCAATATCGAACATCCCAAGTTATTTGCCAGTTCTGATGAAGGGTCACTGACCTGAAATGCTAACTCTGCTTCTCTCTCCACAGATGCTGTCAGAGCTGCTGAATATTTCCAGCATTTCTTGTTTTTATCCCAAGTTACTTATTGTGCAGTTAATTGCAGACTTTATCTCCAACAATGTAACTTAAGTTCTCACCTTAGAAGAGCATTCCCTACTGCACCAGTATGTTATTTTCCATTTCTTACAAACACCATACTAATGGCAACTGTGTGGGACTGTGAATTTAGAGGTAATTTTTTTTTGTTATAGTCTCATTAAAAACTGGATTGAAACTGTCCAAATCCATTTCACACAGGATTGGCTCAGACAATACTGAAAGGAGAATTTCTATCCCATTAGTCTTGACTGGATTCAACCCAGGTCATAAGAACATAAGAAATAGGAGCAGGAGTAGACCATATGGCCTGCTCCTCCATTCAATACGATGTCTCAACTCCACTTTCCTGTCCACTCCACAGCTGCAGTTCTTTTGGTAGTACAGCCAGTTCTGTGATTTAAAGTTATGGTTTATATTATCAGTAGATAACAAAGTGCTTTATATGAACATAAGAAATAGGAGCAGTTTAGACCATATGGCCTATTGAGCCTGCCCCTCCATTCAATATGATCCTGGCTGATTTTGGGCTTCAACTCCACTTTCCCACCCACTCCCCATATCCCTTGATTCCCTGAGAGACCAAAAATCTGTCTATCTCAGCCTTAAATGTATTCAATGATGGAGCATCCACAACCCTCTGGGGTAGAGAATTCCAAAGATTCAGAACCCTCTGAGTGAAACAATTTCTCCTTATCTCAGTCCTAAATAATTGACTCCTTATCCTGAGGCTGCGCCCCCATGTTCTAGATTCCCCAGCCAGGGGGAATAACCTCTTGGTGTCTAACCTGTCAAGCCCCTTCAGAATCTGGTATGTTTCAATGAGATCACCTCACATTCCTCTAAACCCCACAGAATATAGGCCCAATTTACTCAGCCTGTCATCATAGAACAACCTTCTCATCGCAGCAACCAATTTAGTGAACCTCTACTATACTGTCTCGAATAAAAACATACCCTTCCTTAAATATGGAGCCAAAAACTGCACATAGTATTCCTGGTGTGGTCTCACCAAAGCTCTCCACAATTATAGTAAGACTTCCTTAACCTTGTATTTTAATCCCCTTGCAATAAAGGCCAACAAGCCATTTGCCTTCCTAATTGCTTGCTGTATCTGCATGCGAACTTCCTATGTTCCTTGTACAAGTACACCTATGTCTCTCTGACCATCAACATTTAGAAGTTTTATACCTTTAAAAAAAAATCTGCTTTTCTATCTTACTTTCAAATTGAATAACCTCACACTTCTCCGCATTATACTCCATCTGCCATCTTATTGCCCATTCATTTAACCTGTCTATATCTCTTTGCAGCCTCTTTGTGTCCTCCTCACAACTTACATACCCACCTAGCTTTGTATCATCAGTAAATTTGGATATATTACTCTTGGTTTCTTCTTCTAAGTCACTGATACAGATCGCAAATAGCTGAGGCCCCAGCACTGATCCTTGCAGCACTCCACTAGTTACAACCTGCCAACATGAAAATGCCCTGTTTATTCCTACTCTTTGCTTCCCGTCTGTTAACCAATCTTATATCCATGTCAATATATTACCCCCAACTTCATGAGCCCTTATCTTGATAATTAACCTTTAGTCCGGCACCTTATCGAATGCTTTTTGGAATTCCATACTACATTTACAGGCTTCCCTTTATCTATCCTAACAGTGGCAGCCTATAATGCTAATAAATTTGTCAAACACCATTTCCCTTTTATAAAACCATGTTGATTCTATCTGATCACACTATGATTTTCTAAGTGCATTGTTAAGACTTCCATGATAATAGATTCCAGCATTTTCCCAATGACTGATGTCAGGCTTATTGGTCTGTTAATAGTTATCAGATAATAAATCTGATAATGATTCTGACAGATCCTCTTCAAACTATTTAAAAATTGATGCTAGTAGAATAGCAATTTCTTTCTGAACATCCTGAAGGACACCCATTACTTGATATCTCCTTATGACAAACATCTGAAACTATAGCACGGGTTTAGAATTCCTCTGGTTGATAAGTGTATGCAAATATATTCATGATGATATTCTCTGTTTGGTACTTGCCATGAAATGGTTAACATGTTCCTTTGGAAAGTATCTACAGTTGCTGTAAAAATTGCAAACAGGAAATCTTCATGAAAGCTTGATATAATGTTGCTACAAATAGTGACTGGAGGAATTCTCCCCCATAAATAGGAGCCAAATTACTGACCTGCATGAGCTCATTGCAGTCAATCAGACTATCCTCCAGCATCTCTTGAGTCAGTTTTCCCATGGTGCTGTAGAATTCATCTGCACTTTGGCAGCTTTCGATTCTTCTGTTCAGATAAAAAAAAATGGCTGTCATTATATTTACTGTAAAAAAGCTCTTTGATAATATTTCCATGGTATATATTTGCTTTGTTTCCACATGTACAACGCACTGCCAGTCTCAGCTGGCTTGGCACAAATAGCATCAAGTGGATGCTTGCTGCCTTAGTGATGGAAAATCAGCAGGGCACCTACCAGCAGACAGAGATTGGGATTTGCAGAATCTACAGAGATTCATGCAGTCACCCAGTCTTGCCCTTAGTCAAAGAACAAGCTTGAGGGCTATGAAAGGAAAATAATACATTAACAAATAATGATAGCTTAATAAAGCTATTCTACAAAACTAAATACTTTTGAAAAAATCACAAGGAGTTTGAGAACATTCCCTAACTTGATTAATCCTTTAATCTATCTTAACTCTGCCTTAGATTATCTCTAGGAAAAGGAGATTTAATCTTTTCAGTTGTAAACTATAACAGGTTTCTACTGTACCAACGGGCCAGGGGTAGTCAGAACAGGAAAGATATGAATGTTCAGGTTTATGGGGAAAAGAGCAGGAGAGTGGGACTAATTAGACAGCTCTTTCAAAGAGCTGGCAAAGGCATGAAGGGCTGAATGGCCTCCTTCTGTGCTGTAAGATTCTATGCAACTTATTAATGGATCGTTACACTCAGTTATCAAAAACCAGGTGGTTGTCACTATATTTGGGTTGTACACTGACGAGAATTACCATTTCCAGTTATTGTTAAAAATAATGTATGAGTGCTACTGCTGATGCCAATAATATGAGTGCATCACAAAACAAAAACAGTACTTTTTTGCATTTGAAAATTGGATCTTAGCATTCAATCCAATGGTCTTCCAGTGTACTCTGGCCCACCACCATTAAACTGCTGGGAAGCCAAGAAGAATGACCACATCTAGCAGTGGCAATTAGAAGATATGTTTCCTCCACAGTAATTGGAATTTAGTAATAAAATTAAAAGGGACAAAAGTATTTTAAGGATCCTTCCCCACATGAGGGCATTCTACCTCTTCTTTTCCCTCCACCACACTTCTATTACTAATGGTTTGGCAAATTTTCATTCGAAGATTTTTTTCCCCATAATGTTGCTCGTACTCTAAACTACCAAATTGTCATCATCACACGTTAGAAATTGAAACATATAGCCAGTGAGAAAATGACTCCTAACATTCTGACAAATTATTGCAGTATTTGCATGTTTCAAATAGGTCAATGATAATTTTCATAAATGGAAATTTGTAGGGAAATGCAGCTTAAAAAGAGAGAAAGAAAAAAAAACGAGAAAAACTTAATAAAAAGTGTATTTTTGTATTCTGCAAGCTTCATTTAGCTTGAATCTAGGTCATGCTAATGTGGGCTGCTGCACTGCGTAATCTCTCTCCTGTATAATACTCTCCTCATCAGAAACATGAAGTCTGTAGGATAACGGTTTGTCAGCAATCTAGGTAACTGACTAATATTACAAATAGATGGTAATTAAAATTTTTACTGATACTGAAAGCCAGTGCAGAATTAATTTCTTGGATGTTATTGATATCCTTAATTTACAGTATAAATGATATTTCCTATAATTGCATGAGATTTTTAAGCAAAATACTTCATTGGTAACAGAGATTTTCAACATTTTTTTGCTTTACTTTGATTCATATTAAATCAATAAAAGTCGCTTAAGTCATTAGTTCTAGCCAAATATGTTTCCAGTGTTGACAGAACAAAATGGGAAATGAGTAGGGCTGCCTCGTTTCCTTGTAGCTCTTTTGCCTTTAGTTCAAGCTCTAGAAATTAAACAGCTGCTACTTTAGTCAACCCTCACACCAAAAAAAAGGATGAAATGGATTTCTCAAATGTTATCGTGTTTCAATTAAAAAAGCAACCCAACCTCTCCACACCATCCAAAAAAAAAACAACACAAATTGAAAGCTGGTGACGGCGGAGTGTTTTTTTTTATTCTTGGATGTTGAAAGATCACAATAACCTTTATGTTGCTGTTTCAAGTCAGATTAAAGTAGATCAACATAATTTATATTTGTCGTTGAATGTACTCATCCTTTCAATGTTGGTTTAAATTCTCTCAGCCATGGCTTATTTCCTGGTATAGCATTTCATTTTTGACTGAAATCAAAAATGAATAAACATGAGATAAAATACAGAATTTGTTAGTCATTAGATATTTGAAATTGATTGGGAGTGAAGAGAGACAGCGGGGAAAAAATATTTCCAAGGGAGGAAGGGAGGGAGATGGCAGAGGGGCAAAGTGGACGTTTCCACGCGGGGAAGGAGAGGAAGAGAAGACAGAGGGGGAAAATTATGTTTCCACAAATCTTAAATTTAGTACATCTTTCTTGCACTCTACCCAGACTGAACAAATGAAAAGCACAAAATTGATTATAGCCTACAACTTACTCTCCAAGTTTAGCCCAGATTGCCAGGGCTACTCGTAAGATCACCTCAGATCCTTCAAAGAACACAGAGTCCCAGATTCGTAGCACTGTGTGATTAGGAAGGCATGTAGCAAATAATGTTAGGAACCACTGCATGGTGAACACATTGGTCAGGGGAGGCTCGTAACTACCTGTCAAAAGAAAATAGAGTAGTTTGAACAGAAAAACAAATGTGTAATCACAGTTAAGGCAAAGTTTTATATTCACACATTAAGTATTGAAAGGTGACTATCTATTTGCCAAGGCAATATCGCTTGAACTTTAAGGGATAGAAGTATGGGCCTGAATTTTCAATCGCCCAGGGGGGCAAGATTGGGTGTGGATGGTCCTGGAAAATCGGGCACTCAGAAGGAGTCACTGGTTCCCGATGCCTCAGTGACGCATTTAGATTTTCAAAGGGAGTGTGGGAGTGGGAGACACCAACCCGCACGCCTCCAATTAATTGCTTGTCGAGCTCATCGTGAGGCTTAGGAGTATGGGGAGCAACAGTTAGCAATTTTCAAATGGCAAACATGGGGAACACAGAGAGTTTGGGACATGTTTGAGCATAGCTATTGGGAAGACAGCGGGGAGCCATTAGTGCTCATGACAGCAGTATGAAAATGTTGTATAAAAGGGGAGATTTAAACTCAGTTGCTCATGCAGTGGCACAGCGCTACCATCGCTAGAGCTGGGAGGCTTGACTTTGTGAGCAAAGAGTATTTGGACTCTTGAGAGTAACATAAGGCTGCTGGCATCCCTGGCCACCTCTAGCCATGCCTGCTTGGTCCTGCTTGCTGGAGCTCTTCTTCCAGATAGAGGGATGAGTACAGCTCTCCTGACCGCCACAGCCTCCATCAGGGCCTCAAGGGAGGCCACAAAAAAACATGGGGCTACCTGGGGATGGCTGCCCCAACAACCACTGTCCCTCTGCTCTCCCTGCTCATCCATTTCCAAAGCCAATGCCAAGAGCAGTCATGTCTGCCGTTTGCCTTTTAAATCATCCCTCCGTGCTTAGTTCCTGTCTTCTGCCCGATGCCCCAAAATGGATGGCGAACTCGGCTCTGGACCAATTAGTGGCTGACACTTTGAAAACTGTGTTGTGCCACTAACGCTGACATGGTGTATGGTGGGACCCAGAAATGTTCCAGGCATCGGGTTCCCGAACCTGGAATGAAAATTCAGCCCATGGTGTAAACATTTCATGATAGTCCAGAAGTACTTACTCTGGTAATAAAAACTGCATTTAATTTTAAAACTTTAAAGAAATTCAGAAATCTAAGTTTATCTTAAAAACAACTGAAATAATTTTATTTATAAATTACAATTAACGTGAATATTTTTTGTTCCCATTTTTTTTTTTAAAGTACATACTGACAGTTATTGAAAAGCTGAATATGAGGAGAAACCCCCCCCCCCCCATTAATCAGAGCGTGATTCAGCTTCTTCACATTGTTTGCCTAGTAACTGCGCCAAGTCTGTCCACCTGATTCATACACACAGAAAACAAAAAGCCAGAAATAAACCAAAGAGATGTTAGAGTTAACAATTCTGTGTAATAAATGATTTGAAAATTAAGAACTTGATCATTAAGAATGATCAATTATTGAATAAATTAGGAGTTTACATAATAGGGAAAAAGTGCAATATATACTGAGTCAATCAAATGTACCTGTACCATGCCATTTGCTTAAGTACATTTAAAGATATTTAATACCATTTTGATTATAATTTGAGACTGCAATGGGGCACTGAAATGAAAAGAACAAGGACACTAGTGCCTATACTGTCTTCCATTCACTAACTATAATGAGAAGGTAGAGGTGAGTATAAAGTAGTGCTCTCCCTTTTAAATTTATGCTTTTCAATAAAACGAGTGAATAGAGGAAAATACAGTCTCAGATCTTGCCAGAAAATGGTTAAAAGTTGTTTACGATGGTTAATATTGTAACAGTTTGACTGTAGAAAATAGCAGAGAAGTAACAGCAAAATATAAAGAAACATGAGAAAAGAGAGACAATATTGCAATGAATCAGTTTCATGATCTATTTTGCATAGGTCCTACATCATATCACTGATTAATTGCAGAACTGGAGGATGCATAATAGAACTCAGTGGAATGGTGAGGTTTCTGCTGCTGTACAGCAGTTATTAGTGAGCTATGAAGATTGGCTGTACAAGTGGCATAAATGTTCTCTTACACTGTTCCCTAGGATGACATTTGTTTGTCCAATTTTTAATTTTAAAAAATTGCTATAAAAAGCCATTTTTGCTGCTGAGTCAGTGAACTAGTAGGACTATATAGATACAATTGGATTTGATCGCAGAAAATAACTGTTTTCAAAATTAGTTGAATGCCATTTGAGAAGAATGGCTGTTAATAATGTTTTAATTAGATACAGTGTGGTATTAAACCCTTAAAGTACCTGAATATAGAAGATCTACAGCACTAAAGGGAGAAGAATTGTTTCAGATATAATATTAACACAATCATCTTTGAATAATCCTAGACTCAAAAGATGGAAAGTATCAAACATGTAGTTTGGATTGTCTCTCAAAATGACTAAAATATTGCAATTGTGAAGCAAGAGGCAGTATTAAGATATTAATTTATTAAATATAAATGGGACCAACAATTCCATTCAAATCTTGACTGTTAAGTATGAATGGATTGCTTCAGATAAACATCCATGTTTATGTAGCAGATGGATCATGTGTATTGGATATGGAGAATCAATACTGTTATTATAGCAACAGATGTCCAAATTAATTTAGGATCCTTGACTGGAAGTAGGGAGTGTAGTTTTCAGAGCCACAGATAAATCAAATTCTAATATATTTACACAGAATTTCAGGATTTTTACTCATGTTCTAGGGATAGCATTTTTCAATTCCATAAGTTTTTGCATTAAAACTGAATACCAGTGGGCTTACCATGACATATTTGATGAAGCCATAGTTATTGAAATAAAGCATAAGTTCCATTTATTGAAATTAAATAATAACGGTGGAATATTTGTGCTTAAAACAATGATTCCCCAATTAAAAGTATAACATCATCTAGAAATTCCAATCAGTTCAATCAAAAGGAAGTGCAACAATGCCATGCAACAAAAAGAGTGATATAGCAGATTTATTCACCTAAATTAATACAGGCTGGGTGGCAAGCTGAAAAAATGGCGGCCCATGAAGGGGGCGGGCTGTCCATGGCTGGCAATGGCTTCAGCTGCCTGTGCAAAACTAAATAAATAAATTTCTTATGCCCCCTTTCCCACCATCTCCTTCCCCCACAATAACAATTACAGTAACTATGGCCGGAATTTTATGGCACCCCAGCAAGCCAGATGGTGGCAGGGGGGTGGCGTAAAATTGAGCGGGAGGCTCCAGGAGGCATTCCCGACCCACTCCCACCTCCGCCCCACTTTACATGGGCCAGGGGGGCAAGAAACAGGCCACCCACCCAAGGCCAATCAAGGCCCTTAAGTGGCCACTTAACGGTCACTTAAGGGCCTTCGTCCACCTCCATGGGGATTTTACCGTGGCAAGCAAGCGTCCGTGGGACGTAAAAGGCTGCCCAGTGAAACCTGTCAGCCTCTCAGCGCACCGTGGGGTAGCCCAGACAAATGAGCGCTGGGTGCCCGATTGAGGGCCGCCACCGCTTCCCCAACCGCCCCCAGGACCAGAGACACCCCCCCTTCCCCCCAAACGACCATCATTGCCTTGCCGAGGAGCAACCGATTAGCCCGGTGAGGCAACCCTAACTTACCTGGACTCTTGGCTCCATGGTCTTTTCTAGGCTACAGTCTCAGCAGTGGCCACCGCTCCCTGTGGCGCTGCTGGGACTAAGAGCTGCCGGCCCAATAATTGGCCAGCAGCTCAATGAGGTGGGACTTCCTTCCTCAAGCAGGTGGAAGTTCCGCCTTGGAACAATTAAAGCCTGGGGTCCTGTAAAATGCAGGTTGGATCCCCGGGCCGGGCGGTGGCCAGCTCCCGTACGCCCGACATAAAATCCAGCTCTATTTGCCCTTTCCACCCCAGAACACTTACCTTTAACATTTGACCATCCGCCCCAAAACAGCACAAAGTTTAAGGTTCAATCCTTCCCACCATCCCCTACACCCATTACGTGTATTTGACCCTATCACCCCTCCCCCACTGCACTGATAAACTTACCTCCTCCCCCATCCCCACTGGTGTGGCGCCTTGTTTCCCTGAACGGGGATCTGCAGGCGTGGGAATGCCGGCTGCCGTGCCGAAGATCGCAGCGGGCCCTCAAGATCTCAGGTAAGTGTAGTTAAATGTATTACTTTTATTGATTTGCATATTTAAAATGTGGTCCCATCACCCAGTGGTGGTGGGGGGGGGGGGGGTGGGGGGGATTGCTGCCATGGAGCCTCTCCACCAGGCAGATTGGGCTTCGAGGTCCGTGGCAGGCCTCATCCAGAGCCATCTTCAGGTCACAGCCCCGCCAAGGAACACGACATTAAGGGCTTGTTAAAATCCAGCCCATCTTTTTGACAAATGTATAACTTAGCATATCAGCTCTGAAATTCCCACTGTTGAGTTTGAAATGACATTTAGAAGGATCAATGAACACTTCAAGTCCAGTATAAGAGTGCAGAGTGGGGGTAATAAAGTAGATTAGGACACTGCTTTTTTCACCTCTGCAACTTCAGTTTGAATCCCTAGCAGCTGGATGAAAGTCTCCTTCTTTAATCTAGAAGATCTTTGGTGAAGTGAGTTTGAGAAATGTTGACCTAGTTACCAATAAATGCAGATCCAAAGTACAGCACTGCCTACATTTGGCAAAAATTGGTAAGCTCAAATCTTTCATAAGGATGCCAGCCTGGAAAATGGAAAAATGAATACAGGTGCACCGTATATAATGTTCTTCCGATGTTGTGATTCAAGATATGCTATTGGGGCTGAGTAGAGGAAGTCTTACTCTTATCTTTTCTCTAGAAGAGACAGCTGAGGGGCTGACCTGATAGTTGTCTTTAAGATTATGACAGGGTTTGATAGGGTAGATGTAGAGAAGATTTTTCCACTTGCGGGGGACACCAAATATAGGGATCATAAATTTAAAAAAAAATAAATCTAATAGGGAATTCAGAAGTGGTTAGAATGTGGAACTCGCTACCACAAGGGGGAGTTGAGGTGAATAGTATAGATGCATTCAAGGGAAAGCTAGATAAACACAAAAGGAATATAAGGATGTTTTGACTGGGTTAGCTGAAGCAAGATAGAGTCATAGAGAGTCATAGAGTTATACAGCACAGAAACACACCCTTCGGCCCATCGTGTCTGTGCCAGCCATCCAGCACCCAACTATTCTAATCCCATATTCCTGCACTTGGCCCATAGCCTTGGTGGGTGGCCCATAGAAGGGTGGAACATGAACACCAAAATGGGCCAATTTGGTCCGAATGGCCTATTTCTGTGCTGCACATTCTATGTAATTCTCCATATATCAGTATATCCTGAACCTGATTTGCTAGTACCCAAAATAAATCCCTTTCTCAGCATAAAATATTTCATCAAAATATGGATACGATAAACAAGACTTGAGCACAGTGGAGAGAGAAAACTCACCCATAAAGAGAAATTGCTTATATTAAAACTCAAAGCAACTTACCTGCACTTTCCTTGTTGGCACCTTTTTGGAGATTATCAAGGTACTGAGAGAGCTCAGGTAGTTTTATCCGCAGAAGATCTCGAAAGACAGCCATATCCACTGATAATGCACGTAGATTATTGGCAAAATAACTCTCAGGGAGTACTTTGTCAATCAAGTAAATCATTACCTATATATTAAAGAAAGACAAAAGAGAGCAGGATGACATGCATTAATCTATGAAGACAATATAACACATATAAATGTTGCCATCTTATATAAAATTTGTCACATATTGTCAGCACAATGCATGATTAGAGAATAAATGGACTGGAATTTAAATAAAAGAGCACATCATCATGCTTCTGCAAAGCTGCGGTAAAGTTTAGTATGTTATATGGTTGTATACGTAAAATTCCAAGTATGAATCTTATAACACCATTATGAATTAAAGGAGAAAATTAACACTCACAATTATCAATAAAAACTGAAATTCCTAGAAGATATATACATGGTGTTGAATTTTTGACGCTTGCCACCGATCTTCAAAAACGGCATGGCGCACGCAAGAGATCTGCGCCACTGAGCCGCCGCGATATTTAGTTCGGCGGCTTATTTACATGGAGGGGGCAGAACGTCCGCCCCCGAGGACGTAGAGGGGGCGGACGCTCCATCATTGGCAATGGCATCTGGCGCCACTGCGCAGGTGGTAGCACCATTTTTAAAGGGCTTCAAGCTCTTCAGACTCTTTAAAATTTTTAAAGTGACAGAATGCCAAAAAATAAAGATAGACATTTATTCACATTCTCAGTTCCCTCTCCCACATCCCCAATGAGTAATAAATATGTAAATTGCCCTCTCCCCAAAAAAATACTTTTTTCAGTTCTCAAACTTTTCCCCCTGAACTTCATTACCTTTGAACCTCAACCCCTTCCCATCATTCCCGCAACCAATAGGAAGAGTTTTCTCTGCTAACCCCTCCCACCCTGTAAACTTCACTCCTTCCCCCTCCCCAGCAGTGTTCTGCCTCGGATCTCCGGAGGTATTTTCCGGGCTACCCCGTCACGACCCCCGACATTGGGGGGCTGGTAAAACTCAGCCCATGATTCAGTTTATCTTACTGTATTGTTAATGAAATATCGATAAATATTTACTGAGAAAGGTCATAGAAAAAGGAAAGAAAAGAGATAAGGAAGAGAAGAAAAGGATAAGATAAAAGAGAGACAGGAAAAGGATAAACATCTGTTGGTGCCATGTTTATGCTACACTGAAGGATACAATGTTGGCTCTATTTTCACAGCAATCCAAACAACATTCATGTTTTTACCGTTTGCCCTGTATGAAGTTCAGGAAGGCACAGTTCTGTGCATGTACTCAAGTACATTCATGATACACTGTTCTCTGGTCAACAGTGGTGTTTTTCTAATGAATAGATACTGAGGTATCAGCCTTGTCTCAGTGGTAGCACTGTTGCTTCCAAGTCAGAAGGTCAAGGTTCAAGCCCCATTCAGAGTCTTGAGCAACTAGTGTAAGCTGACACTTTCATGTGGTACCGAGTGCTGCACTATCAGAGGTGCCATCTTTCAAGTGAGATGTTAAACTGAGGCCCTGACTGCACTCTCAAGTAAGTATAAATTATCCGATGACATAATCTGAAGAAGAGCTGAGGAGTTGCCACATTTTATTCCTAGCTTTCAATGACTAAAGTGGGAATGGTGGTACAAAGATTACTGAGGCCGGTTTAACTTCAAAAGCTGAACTTTCTTGAACCTGCTTTTGAACTACAGACATGTATGCTTCCTTTTTGAAATTAACAGCAGAATCTTCCTACGAGGGTCGAGAAACTGACCTCGGGACTGTTTTTGGGTCCCGATCCCACTCTGGGGTGGGGGGGGGGGGGTGTTGCGAAATAGTCACAGCCCACAATTTTGGCAGAGGTGGTCTACTAATTGGATGGAGGGCGACTTTCCAGCCAATTAGCGGCTGCAGGAGTGAGAATGGAGGCAGGACTGAAGAAGACAGGCCCCATTTAAACACACCAATGGCTGCTGTTTCACAGAAAGAATGGATGCACCAGAGGGCTGGCATCCAGGGCAAGGCTGCCCCTCAATTCTCCGATGCCGACCTCGAGGTCCTTATGGAGGCAATGACGGAGAGGAGAGAGATCCTCTTTCGGAAGGTGGCAGAAGGTCACCACCCCATACCAGGTGGCTCAGACCATCAGCAGCTGAAGTGTGGTATGGAGGAACTATGTCCAATGCTGTAAGAGATTCAATGACCTTATTCACTCTGGCAAGGTGAGTGCAACGCCAGACCCTGATAACAGGCCTCTGGGTGTTCAACCTCCAGCAGACACTCCAGCTGAGGAGGCTGAGGGCACAAGGCTGCTCCTGAACATGGGAGGGGTGAGTGCCCAGGGTACTTGCTGACCCCTCAACAAGACTCAGAGCCATAGCACAGTTGAGGACCTGCCAGCACTGACACGTGCAGCCTCCTATGTCAATGAGCCAGTGGCATTTGCCACAGAGAGCAGCAGTGCCTCATCTCACTCTCTCTTTTTTGTCCTTGCTGGAGAAAAGGGCTCACAATGCCTAAGGGCTCTGACAAGAGGAGGAGTGGCCCATGTCCACATTGTGACTGCCATGGAGGAGGAAACCATGGAGGTCACAAGGGTGGGTCATAGGCAGAAGGAGAGATGCGAATTCTTGGTGGATAGGGTGAAAAGATATTGCAATCAGCAGATGAAGTGGATGGAGTGCACTCTGACTGCATGCCAAAGGCTCAGCTGCATTGCAAAGCTTCAACATTACAGTGGCTTCTGCTCTCAAAGGCTAGTTCTCATGTTCTCTTCTTGGGTCTCCCACAGATTCTGAGGTGAAGGGGGAAAGTCAAAGTTCTGCAATGGCACCAGGCCACTCGCAAGAAACAGAGACATCACAGCAAGAACCGGCACATCTTACAAGCACAACTTCCACCAGTGCAGATGCACTCACCTCGGTGTCTCTTCATGTGCGATTACATGGGATGCAGGAATAGGCACCAACATGTTGCACCAGGGACAGTTGACAAAATTATTGACTCAGCCACGAACATGGGGGCAATTAATCTGTATATAAAGTGTATAGCCATCCTAATACCATCAAAACACAGTCTGATTTAATATGCATTTCTCCATATTTAGTGAGATACCTGGCATTGTTTTTGCTTGCACAAGTAGTCAATGTCTGCCCACAAACTTGATGTAGCGATGCGGAGAATCCATCTGCCAGGAGTGATCTTGATCTCTTTCTCTCCCCCCATCTTTGTGTCAATCTCTATGCCCCTCTCTCTCTCCCTCTCTTAATCTCTCCCTCTCTCTCCCTCCATCTCCCCCTCTTTTCTCCCTCCATCTCTCAACCCTCTTTCTCTCCCCTCCCTGTGTTCATGTCTCTCCCCCCTCTCTCACTCCCATCTCCCCCTCTTCTCTCTCCTCCCCCCTCTCTTTCTCTGTCCTTCTCTCTCCTCTCTCTATCCCCCGCTCTCTCCCTCTATCCTCCCTCTCTCACCCTGCTCCCCCTCTGTCTTCCTCTCTCTCTCCCTTCTCTCTCTCCCCTCCCCCCCCTCTCTGTCACCCGCTCTCTCTCCCCCTTTCTCTCCCTCTCGCCCCCCCTCGCTCTTTCCCCCCTCTCTCGCTCTCTCTGCTTCCCCCCCCTTCGCGGCGAGACGGTGACGTATTGGTAATGTCACTGAACTAGTAATCCAGAGACTCAGGCTAATGCCCTGGGGGCATGGGTTCAAGTCCCACCATGGCAGCTGGTGGAATTTAAATTCAATTAATTAATAAAAATCTGGAATTGCAAGCTCGTGTCAGTAATGGTGCCACGAAGCCATCATCGATTGTTGAAAAAACCCAGCTGGTTTACCAATGTCCTTTAGAGAAGGAAATCTGCCGCTCTTACCTGGTCTGGCCTACAAGTGACTCCAGACCCACAGCAATGTGGTTGACTCCTAACTGCCCTCTGAAACGGCATAGCAAGCCACTCAGTTGTAGGTGGCTCACCACCACCTGCTCAAGGGCAATTAGGCATGGGCAAGAAATGCTGGCCTTGCCAGTGACATCCACATCCCTTGAAAGAATAAAAAAAAGTTGCAGAGAGTGGGAACTCTCAGCTTTGTGGTTGGCCAGTGTTTTTAAAAATCGCAGCCGTCCGTTTCACAACTGACAGGTGCTGGGAGTGGGAACAGCGCTTCCGAACATCAGACAAGTTGGTGGTTTCCCAGCGGGCTTTTAAAAAAAAATTAGAACCTGCCAGGAAACTGCAAACATTTCCGAAGTTCAGAAACTGCTGTCCCCGCTCCCAGTTGTCAGCTGTGAAACTGATGGCTGCAATTTATTTAAAGTCAGACTGGTCTGGGAAAAGAAGCCAATGGGAAATTTCTCATCCCTGAAATTACCAGTCACGGACCTCAAAATTTTTACCACAGATACTGGTGTCCGTGTACGGACACACTGCTGACTGCTGATGGAGTGGCACTGGGAGAAGAGCACGTCATGAGTGAGCAGGAGGAGGTAAGCGAGGCAGAGGCCGCTGTAGGCAATCTCCCTCAGAGGATGGAGGACAGACATAGCCATGCTCAGCTGGGTACAGATGCAGGGCCTCAGGAGTCACAGGAAAGGAGGTTCCCTGAGTCTGTGCAGGGTCATGGGTTGAGAGTGGAGGTATCCATCCAGCTCGTGCGCCACCATGACTCAGGACTCTGAATGCATGAGATTCTCCATTGAGAGAAGGGCCAACCTCATGGAGAGCCAAATGCGGCAGCACTAGGAGTGGATGCAGGATCAGTGCGTTGACATGCACAGAATGCATGCCACACTCTGTAGCATGGACCACAGTGGTGCTGATGCTACAGAGATGTTTAGAGTGGATGCCAGTTGCACGCCACTGTCCAGTGTGCCTGTGAGGCCCTATCTGTCTGAAATTGGATTTACTGCCCATATCTCACAAATAGGGCATCAGTGACCTGTGAGATGCAGTGGTGTGCAGCCGCCCCCAAGGTCCACAACTGATCTCCAGAAGGAGCCAAAGGCAAAGACTTTATAGGCCATGGTGATTTTGACAGCTACTGGCAGGGCATGGCGAGCAGTGCTGCGAGGTGTGAGGTCTTCCGCAACGAGGCACAAATCTCTGTGACCATCTGCCTGGATAGGTGCAGTCTGCTGCAGCACTGGCTCTCCAACATGTCCAAGTAGTTCCATCTTCAACAGTAGGTCCTATGCTAAGGATATGGCCTCCACTGCCTTCCTGCCCCTTGTCCCTCTCCTCTGTCCTCCTCATGCTGGGGGCTGTGCCTCTGCTGCTGAGGATGTTGATCCTCATCGCCACTAGCCCCAAGATCTGAGACTGGTGCTCCCATTACCAGCTGCTGCCTTTGTTGCACTCAGCTGCGCTCCCAATAATATCTGGAAGACTAACCCCCTCCTCTTATGCCCCCGCAATGCCAGGAGGGTGATGACCCCCTGCAGTGCCCAAGCATGTACATATCACTCTCCTTGCAACCTCTATATATCCAACGGCACCTGTGTTCCAATGCTGAGTGCCCTTCCTTTTTATGGGCCCACCTGATTCAATGGTGCAGCCATGACTGACTCCCCGCCGTGTTGCCTCCTCCTGGCCTGTCCCTGATCCAGCATGCAACCCGTGTGCCCCCACCAAAATCCCAAACTGCCACTTAACTAGCTCACAATGAGCTCGTTAACTACATTAATTGGCCTCATTCCCAAATTGGGCACCAGCAAGCATGTTCTCCTTACCTTCAGTGCATCTCCTTCATTCCCTTCCATCACTTCCAATATGAGTGCAGCAAGTACATTGAAACCTTGGCAATAGCCTACAAATTTGTTCCAGCGAGCATAAGCAAGAAGGACCCGCTTCAGCACCACACGATCCTGCTCAGCCTCCTGCCCACAGTAAGAACTGCAACCGGTTCTGTGAAGATCCTTGAAATAAACAATTATAAGTAGAAGTGAATCTTTTATCTACATTCTAGACCTTCATCTTCAGGGGTTTAAAACGATGGTCATTTTATGAGCGTTGATTTGACTCTGTACAATAGTGTTAATAAATCTGTAAAGGCTTTGTTAGTAAACTCGTTTGTAGATTTTTTTTTAATAATGCACAGTGAAAAATATTGAGTTGACATTTATAAATTTTCAATTTCTACCATTATACACATGTATGAGATTGGGCAGATGTGTTAACATTAACATAGGAACACAGGAGCAGAAGTAGATGATTCACCATTCAATTAGATCATGGTTGATCATCTACCTCAACGCCACTTTCCCGTGCTATCCCCATATCCCTTGATATCATTAGTATCCAGATATCTATTGATTTCTGTCTGAAGCATGCTCAATTATTAAGCTTCCACAGCCCTCTGGGATAGAGAATTCCAAAGATTATCCACCCTCTGAAAGAAGAAATTCCTCCTCATCTCAGTCTTAAATGGCCTACCCTTTATTCTGAGACTCACCAGCCAGAGGAAACATCCTATCCACATCCACCCTGTCAAGCCCTGTAAGAATTTTGTAAGCTTCAATGAGATCACCTCTCATTCTTCAAAACTCTGTAGAATACAGGCCCAGTTTCCTCAACCTCTCCTCATAAGACAATCCCGCCATCCCAGGGATTAATCTGGTGTACCTCCTTTGCACTCCCTCCATGGCAAATTTATCCTTCCTTAGTTGAGGAAACCAAAACTGTACACAATACTCCAGGTGCGGTCTCACCAAGGCTGTATACAATTGCAGCAAGATTTCTTTACTCCTGTACTCAAAACCCCTTGCAATGAAGGCCATCATACCATTTTCCTTCCTAATTGCTTGTTGCACCTCTATGCTAGCTTTTAGTGACTCATGAACCAAGGATACCCAGGTCCCTTTGGAGATCAACACTTCCCAACCTCTCACCATTTAAGAAATACTCTTGTCTTTCTACCAAAGTGGAGAATTTCACATTTATTCCCATTATATTCCATCTATCATGTTCTTGCCCATTCACTTAGCCTTTCCAGGTCTCCTCGAAGCCTCCCTGCATCCTCCTCACAACTTACATTCCTACCTAGTTTTGTGTCATCAGCAAATTTGAAAATATTACATGCGGTCCCCACATCCAAATTATTTATATAGATTGTGAACAGCTGTGGTCCAAGCACTGATCCTTGCAGTACCTCACTAGTAGCAGCCTGCCATCCTGAGAATGACCCGTTGATTCCTTGTCTCTGTTTTCTGTCTGTTAACTAATTCTCAATCCATACCAGTATATTATCCCCAAATACCATGTGCTCAAATTTTGTTTACTAACCTCCTGTGTGGGACCTTATCAAAAGCCTTCTGAAAATCCAAATATACCACATCCACTGGTTCTCCTTTATCTATGCTACAAGTAACATCCTCAAAAACCTTCAACAGGTTTGATAAAAATGATTTCCCTTTCATAAATCCATGTTGACTCTGCCCAATCATATTATTTCCTAAGTGTCCAGCTATCACATCCTTTATAATAGATTCTAACATTTTCCCTATTATTTACATCAGAGCTACGTCATGTGCTACAGCACACATTGCACCATTGTTTGGAGGGGAACTTGCAGGTGGTGGTGTTTCCATGCAAATTGCTTCCCTGTCCTTCTAGGTAGTAGAGCCGCAGGTTTGAAAGGTGCTGTTGAAGGAGCATTGGTGAGTTGCTGCAGTGCATCTTGTAGATGGTACACACTGTGCACCGATGGTAGAGGAAGTGAATGTTTAGAGGGGTGAATGGGGTGCCGATCAAGCAGGCTGCTTTGTACCTGGATTGTGTCGAGCTTCTTCAGTGTTGTTGGAGCTGCACTCATGCCCGTCCACCATCTACAAGGCACAAGTCAAGAGTGTGATGGAATACTCTGCACCTGCCTGGATGAGTGCCCCCCATCCACCACCATAAACATTCACTCCTTCCACCATCGGCGCGCAGCAGCAGCAGTGTGTACCATCTACAAGATGTACTGCAGCCACTCACCAAGGTTCCTTGGACAGCATCTTACAAACCCTTGGCTTCTACCACCAAGAGGAACAATGGCAGCAGACGTGTGGGAATACCACCA
Source organism: Heterodontus francisci (assembly GCF_036365525.1). NCBI lineage: Eukaryota > Metazoa > Chordata > Chondrichthyes > Heterodontiformes > Heterodontidae > Heterodontus > Heterodontus francisci. The sequence continues at coordinate 30,066,413 of NC_090388.1, read as the reverse complement.
CCTGCGAGTTTCCTCCAAGTCACACACCATCCTGACTTGGAAATATATCTGCATTCCTTTACTGTCGCTGGACCAAATCCTGGAACTCCTTCCCGAACAGCAATGTGGGTGTACACCACATGGACTGCAGCGGGTCAACCACCAACTTCTCAAGGGCAGTTAGGGATGGGCAATACTTGCTGGCCTTACCATTAACATACACATCCCACAAATAAACAAAAAAATAGCTGTCATCCTGAGAGAGGTCCGCAGTAGCCTCTCACATTGTACCAATTGTTACACACATGGGCCTGCGCCTCGGCACTTGCGCTGATCTGTGGGAGAGCAGATGTCAGGATAGCTGTGACAGAACTGTTGCCCCTATCCATGCTTTAATGTATAGTGTGGAAGCTACTGGCGATGTCTCATGGCAGCACTGTTGCTTCCAAGTTAGAAGGTTGGGGGTCAAAGACTTGAGCACACAATATACGCTGATAGTTCAGTTTGTAATGAGGGATTGCAGCGTTATTGAAGCTGTTGTCTTTTGTATGAGTATGAACCCAAGGTCACATCTGCCTTTTGAAGAAGAGTAAGGGAGTCCTCCCAGTATCCAGGTCAATATATATCGCAAAATGAATACCACCAAACAGTGGGCTGAATTTCATGAGCCCGCTGCTGAAATTGGCAGTGGGCGGAAAAAATGGCGGCCTGCATCAAAGAGCCACAGCAATTCCAAGCGCGGCAGCTCATTTAAATAGCTGGGGTGGGCCGCCAACCCTCCCCCCCCCCGATCATGTGGAGGGGACAGGCTGTCCGTCCCCAGCAATGGCATCAGCTGCCTGTGCGCAGGCGCTGTCGCTATTTTTAAAGGGCTGTCAGATCTACCGGGAAATTTAAATATTTAAAGGGGAATTGAATTAAAATAGATAAAAACATCTCTTTTGCCCCTTTCCCACCCCCCAATAACAATTAAATTATTTGCCCTTCCCCCCAAAACACTTAACTTTATCAACTAACCTTCCCGCCAAACTGTCACCTACAACCCTTCCCACCATCCCTTACATCCATGACTGTAATTTGGCCCCATTTCTCCCAACCCCCACCCCCCGCACTGATAAACTTATCTCCTCCCCCCTCCCCACCAGTAATGCATCTCGTTTCCCCGGACAGAGATCCGAAGGCACAGTAGTGCCAGCCACTGGGGTGAAGATCATGGCGGGACATCAGGAGGCGATAGGAGAGTAATTAATACAGGTATTTTAATTTATTTAAATATTTAAATCCTGGTCTCGTTGCCCAGCGGCAGGGAGGCCACCACGAGGCCCTGCTGCCGCTGCTAATATCGGGCCAGGTCCTGCTGGTGTCGAGGTCCATGGTGGCTTCATTTGGGGCCATCTTCAAGCACCCCCCACCACAGATCCTGACATTGAGTGCCCCTGAAGTCCAGGCCAGTGTTTCTGCTATTTGTGGGGCCTTGCTGTGTGCAATTTGGCTTTACAGTGATTTCACTCTAAAAGGAATTCATTGGCTGTTTTTGGGGCATCCTGCTGTTGTAAAAGCTGCTGCATAGATTTCTTTCTGTGAATGCTTGTTTGGAGGTAATCCCTTTCAATTAAATTGAGTGATTTGATCACTCAAGCCCTCTTTGATACTGACTACTTTTGATAACTTCACTGTTAATCTATTGGAAATTTGATTGGCAATTGAATAGATAGTTCCAGATTTCATTCAATCAGCCCTACAGACAGCACAATCAGGCCCAGTGTAAGAAGGCGGACAATCCAATCTCATCAGTTTCTTGCCAGGAAAGTGAGGTTAAAATTACCCCCTATGTGGTTGACCTTTAATGCCCTCAGAACAATTAGGGTTGGGAAATTAATGCTGCCTTGCTGATATCACACATCCCAAGAACAAATTTTTAAAAACAGTAAATTTAGTACCTATGGTTATATTGACATCCCTGAATCAAATTTAAAAAGAAAAAGGTTTTGTATTTGCATTTTTCTGCTGACGTATGTTCACAGGTGCTCTGCATTTCAGCTTTCATGTAATTCAAAAAAAATTCTAATTATCAAAACAATACAACTGAGAGATCCCATCAGTGCTATTAATTGTGCAGTTACTGGTATGTATTTTGCAGCAGTAGCCATCACAACATACGTCACAACAGGACACTGTTGTTAGGTTACTCTGACATTTTAAATGCTTTTCTTTCCAAATATGCAACCTGGAGTTACAGCAGGTGTTAACAGCTTACAGTGAACACAAATCTTCAGTTATTGTATTTTGACAGTTGAATAACAACACTGAAAGATAAGCAAACAAGGTTAAATTTGAATACCATGATAAACAATTGGCCATGAAATACTTTTGTCTTCATAAGAATGTACAGCTGTTGGAAATATTACATGTTAACTGTAGGTTTTTTTGCTCGAGATAATGGCCCAGAGATTTGATTGCGTCTGGAAACGAGCGTGCAGAGCATGCCTGTTCATGTGCTCCCAGACAGCAAATTAAATTTATGCTGGGACCTTATTAAAATGATTTAGGCATACAGCTAGAATTATCTGTGCTATTAATTGGCTGCAAGCCTGTTCAGGGTGGGGGGAAGTGGGAATGGGGAAGAAATCAGGCAGTTCTGACACCACTTAAAGGAGTTTAACTCCTAGGACATGGCTACAATGCTGAAAGCAGTTCAACGACCACAACAGAGTTATCAAGGTAAAAATACTGTTCTCTTACTCTTTGCTCATACCTCCACCAGCTCCAGCCTCACAATTCACAATATTCCCATCTCCTGCTTTTCTTCACTCTCTTGTGTAATGACAGAGGGTTAATTAGTAATATTAGAGTAAACCCTTTTCTTGGGAAGAGTGATCATAATATGATGAATTTCACATTAAGTTTGAGATTGATGTGGTTAAGCCAATTACAGAAATATGAGGGAGAGTTGGCTGAGGTAGATTAGGAAATTAGATTAAAACATATGATGTTAGGCTAGCAATGGTAAACATTTAAATAAATAATTCATAATTCTCAACATTATACATTTCTTTAGGAAGAAAAACTCAATTGAAAAAGTGGTACAATGATGGCTAGCTAAAGAAGTTAAGGACTGTGTTAGATTAAAAGAGGCTTATAATGTTGTCTAAAAGAGTAGTAAGCGTGAGGATTAGGAGGGCTTTTAAAAATCAGCAAAGGATGATCAAGAACTTGATAAAGAGGGAGAAAAATAGAAATATAAAAATAGATTTTAAAAGCTTTTACAAGTATGTAAGAGGAAGAGATTAGTGAAAGGAAACATGGGTCTGTTAAGAGTTAGAGACAGGAGAAATTATAATGAGGAATAAGGAAATGGCATGGACGTTAAACAAATATTTGGTAATTGTCTTCACAGTAGAAGAGACAAAGAACATGCTGTAATATGGGGGGAACCAAGGGTCCAATAAAAATTAGGAACTTAAAGTAATTAATATTATCAATGAAAAAGTAATGGTCCCAAAAGCCATGAAATCCCCTGATCCCGAGAGCTTATATCCTAGGGTTTTAAAAAGAGGTGGTTGCAGAAATAGCGAACGCATTTATTTGATCTTCCAGAATTTAGAATGGGCCCCATGGATCTGAAGGCAGCAAATGTAACCCTGCTGTTCAAGAAAGAGGGAAGAGAGAAAACAGGGAACGTTAGGTCAATAAGCCTAACATCAGTAGTAGGGAAAATGCTATAATCTATTATTAAGGACGTGGTAATAAGGCACTTGAAAAATCACAACATGACTAGGCAGAGTCGACATGGATTTATGAAGGGGAAATCATGTTTGCCAAATCTATTTGCATTTTTGAGGGTATAGCTAGGAGGGTAAATAAGGGAGAACCAGTGCAAGTACCAAACAAGGGGTTGTTACATAGAATTAGGGCTCATGGGACAGGGATAATATATCAGCATGGATTGAGAATTTTTTAAATGAACAGAAAGTAGTAATAAACAGGTCATTTTCAGGATGAGGGAGTGCAACTAGTGGACAGCCACAAAGATCACTGCTTGGGCCTCAGCTATTTACAATCCATATCAATGACTTAGATGAGGTGACCGAATGTAATATATCCAATTTTGCTGGTGATACAAAACTAAATGACAAAGTAAGTTGTGAGGAGAATGGAAAGAGGCTGCAAAGGGATATAGACTGGTTAAGTGATTGGGCAAGAAGGTGGCAGAGGGAGTATAATGTGGGGAGGTATGAAATTATGCACTTTTGTAAGAAGAATGAAAAAACAGATACTTTTTAGAAAGTGAGAGAGTGGTAAATGTTGGTATTCAGAGATATTTTTGCATGCATCACAGAAAGTTAACATGCAGGAACTGTAAATGGTATAAAAGCAAAATACTGCGGATGGTCGAAATCTGAAACAAAAACAGAAAATGCTGGAAACACTTAGCAGGTCAGGCAGCATCTGTGAAGTGAAAAACAGAGTTAACATTTCAGGTCTCTGTGACCTTTCATCAGAACAATAAATGGTATGTTAAGCATTATTGCCAGTAGGTTAGAGTATAAGAGTAAGGAAGTCTTGCAGCAAGTTATGAAGGGCTTTGGTGAGACCACACCTGGAGTACAGTGTACAGTTTTCGTTTCCTTACTTAAGGAAGGATATACTTGCCTTAGACGGGATGTAACAAAGGTTCACTATATTGATTCCTGGGATGACAGGGTTGACCTATGAGGAGAGACTGCATGGGTCTATATTCTCTGGAGTTTAGATGGATGAGAGGGATCTCATTGAAAAGTATAATCTCTTAGAGGGCTTGATAGGGTAGATGCAGAGAGATTGTTACCCCTGCTGGAAAGTCTGGAATTTGGGGGGTCACACTTTCAGGATAAGGGATCAGCCATTTAGGACTGAGAAGAGAAGAAATTTATTCATTCGGAGGGTTGTGAATGTTTGTAATTCTCTACTCCAGAGGGCTATGAATGCAGTTGGTAAGTAAATTTAAGGCTGAGATTAATGAATTTTTGGGATCAAGAGATATGGGGATAGCACAGACCGATGGAGTTGAGGTAGATTAGCCATGATTATTATTACTGAAAGGTGGTGCAGGCTCAAGGGACCATGTGGCCTACTCCTGCTCCTATTTCTTATGTTCTTATTTTCCTAATATCAATGCACCACACTTCACTTCACCAGTCTCAGGATGGCAGCATGCCTGCTCCCCACTACCCATTCCATCACTTTCTTTATTAGTGCCACACAGTCTGTTGGGCCAGACTGACTGGGCCATGCTGAGATGCAGGCCCTCAAGGCCTACAGCTGCTCGAGGATAGGTAAGCAAACATAGGTTGCAGACACTAAGGGCTTTTATAAGGATAATTCTCCATTAACTATTAAATACAGATGGAATGGAGCTGTTTGATAAACTTGTTTTTTTTTAAATTTTGGATTTGGTGCTGCTTATATTTGCAGTTAAAGCAGAGCAAAACCCATAAAGCTAGACTAAAGCAAGACAATTGGCTGCTGATAGTAAAGACAATGGTGATTAGGATTGCAGGACTGTTGATGTATTAAAAAGAAAGACTAGCATTTGTACAGCACTTTCCACAACCACCAGATGTCTCAAAGCACTTTACAGTCAATGAAGTACTTTTGAAGTGTAGTCACTGTTGTAATGTACGAAATGTGGCAGCTAATTTGCACACAGCAAACTCCCACACACAGAAATGTGATAATGATCAGATAGATAATGACCAGAATTTTACGCCACACCAGCGATGGATGAGAGGTGATCTCATTGAAAAGTATAAACTCTTAGTGGGCTTGATAGGGTAGATGCTGAGAGATTGTTACCCCTGCTGGAAAGTCTGGAACTTGGGGGGACAGGGGGATGGCGTAAAATGGAGTGGGAGGCTCCAGGAGGCTTTCCTGATCCGCTCTCGCATCCGCCCCACTTTCCCACTTTATCTAGGGCGGGGGGGGGGTCGAAAAGCGGGCCACCCGCCCCAGGCCAATCAAGGCTCTTACGTTGCCAATTAATGGCCACTTAAGGGCCTTTGCCTGCCTCCACGGGGATTTTACCCATGGCATCCTGGAGCCGGGAAAAGCCACCCAATGAAAGTTGGCGGCCTCTCAGTGCCCCGGGGGCTGGGTGGAAGGGGCCCTGACAATCGGGCACAGGACCCAAGGCGCCCCACTTCCCCCCAAACAACCACCCTTGCTTCCAAACTTACCTGCACTCCTGGCTCCAGGCCCTCAGCTGTGCTGCAGTCCCAGCAGTGGCCACCACTCCCGGTGGCACTGCTGGGACTAAGAGCTGCCGGCCCAATGATTGGCCGGCAGCTCAATGAGGCAGGACCTCCTCCCTGAAGTGGGTGGAAGTCCCACCTCGGAACAATTAAAGCCTGGGGACCCGTAAAATGCGGGATAGATCCCCGGGCTAGGCGGAAGCGGGTTCGCCACTGACTTTTACTTAGGTGGCCAGCTCCCATCTGCCTGATGCAAAATCCAGCCCAATCTGTTCTTGTGATGTTGATTGAGGGATGAATATTGGCCAGGACACCAGAGATAACTCACCTCCTCTTCTTCGAAATAGTGCCACGGGATCTTTTACATCCATCTGAGTAGGCACATGGGGCTTCAGTTTAATGTTTCACTCCCTCAGTACTGCACTGGATTATCAGCCTTGATTTGGGTGCTCAAGCTCTGGAGTGGGTCTTGAACCTGGAACCTTGTAATTCAGAGGCTAGAGTGCGATCAACTGAGCCATGGCTGATGCTGGGCATGTGAGGGATAGTTCAGGTGAAGTGCTCTTCAATGAACTACTCTCATTGAAGATGGTGGTTGATGCTGCTCCTGTTCTTCATGCTGCTCACCCTCCTGCTCCTGCACATTTTGCTGCCCAGGTTGTGGTAAGGGCCCATCCCTCAAGATGGGAAGGATGCATGCAGCATATGAATACAAATTTTGGTACTCATCCAGAGGTGCACTGCAAAGTTCCTTCCAAATGGTCTAGGCAGCTGAAGTGCAGATCAACTGTCTGCTCAATTACATTTTTGCTGACAACATTGCTCTTGTTGGAGGCCAACTCTACATTTGTACCCAGATTCCTGAAAGGAGTCATGAGCCAAATCTAAAGGGGATAGCCTTTGCCACCCAATAACCAGATGGCCCGGTTGTAATAAAAGGCAGCACAGATGGCTGGGCAGAATAAATGAATCCTGCCAGGATGGTGGGCACAGACCAGTATGACATGCTGCATGTGGTCGCAAACAAGCTAGGCACTGAGGGTGTCGAATCCCTTTCTATTGACTAAGATGCCAGGATAGTGATTGGCATGAACAAGGCAATATATGTGCAGTCTTGGACATCTTGCACCCTGGGGAAGCCTGCAATGCTGGCAAAGACCAGTGGTCTCTCATTCTGCTTTGTTCTATCCATGGCAAAGAGATGCATCGGTCCTTCTAGTGGAGAGAGCATCAGTGACCTCCCTAATACAGCAATGGATTGCAAACAGTGAGATGTTGCTGATGTTATCTGCTACATCCTGGATGGTGCCCGTGGCATTAAAGTTAAGTGCTTTCCATATCCTAATTCAAGATTCAAAGTGTGGCTGCAGCAGGTGACATAGCTCAATGACATCCTCCTTTATGAAATGTAGGTACCTCAGATGTTGCTCCTTAGAGAGATACTCCCTGAGGACCCGCTGTGGCTTTGACCTCCTGCGCAGTGCCCACCTCCTCCTTTCTCCAAGCGCCTGCTCTCTCCAGTATTCTTTGCTGCTCTCCCTCATCCTCCAGCCCCAGAAGCAGACCACTCATGACTGAAGTAAAACCGTTTTGAAGGCAGTGAGCAATATTAATTCATAAAAGAGAACAATGTACATCAAATTTCTTTCATATAATGTATGGGGCATGGAAGGAAGAATTGTTCAGTGAATCATTCCAAAACCGTCCAAAAACATTCCAAAAAGTTCAATGTTTCCAGCTCCTTACTGAACAAAGGTTAAGAAATTAATAGACACAATACAAATAATCACCATAATGTAACACAAGCCACCCTTATAATTGCTCTCTTTTCAACTCAGATTCTATTATCTTGCATGAAGGATATAATTGTTAATTGTGTATCAATTATTTAACTATATGCAGGTGGAGGATGTTAATTGGGGTCTTACTTGAGCACTTATAAGGAGACACTTACTGAGACTGGTGAAGGTTTTGAGTGTGGAGCTACTTGTTTGTAATTCTTTTACCTCTGCACAAAAATGTGAAACTGAGTAAAGACAGGCTCCAGCATCATCCTTCCACAACAGGCTTTCTGGAATTTAACAATAATAAGCTCTACTTTAACTGCTAGAAAATGTACCAACTGTCAAAAATGAAACTTTTCAAAGACCCCCTAGATGTATATTCACTTGCAAATTACGACTGCAAATGCATGTGTGCACACACAGTTCTGCAGCACTGGGGTTGGGAAAGCAAATGAGTTTCCATAACAGAAACAGTTAGACTGTGCATTACCTTCACTATTTGAATGCCCATGGAATCATCATCAGGGTTGCTCCTATCATTAAAAGCAAAACGCATAGTCTTCTCCCAGTCGATTGAGATACTGTGCAAGTACTGATCTGCTAGAGTCAGCCAGACCTGAAGGAGAACAGATAGTACAATAATTTACACAGTCTGTTGAGACTGAAGAAGTTTTAACAGATGCACTAGAAATATCAGAATCTAACTGTTTCATATTGACAAAAAAGTTCAGCCAAAGAGTTGGCTTACTCTAACGTTCAGCTTTCTTGAGTTTCCACAAAAATGAAAATGCAATATTCAGCAAAGTCTAAGTAAATTTGTTATTTAAATTTGTTTCTTCTATAATCACTCTCAGTTGTGGAAGTTGACTATAGTCCTCGCCATTTAAAAAAATGGTAAGTTATATAAAATTTGATATGGCCTGTAAATAGGCCACAATTGATTTAAGTGTAAATGTGATGTTCCTTTCATACTTTGCTTCATAGGTGTAAGTACTAATTAAATCAATGTAGTACTACCCATTGGCAGTACAATGAAAGGATGTTAACCTTTATATAAGTGACAAAAACTTTTATTTATACAATGCATTTAATATAGAAAACAATTCCAAGAAGCATAATCAGGAATTAACACCAAGCCGAAGAATATTCAGAGGGGCTGACTAAAAAGAAGAGACTGGACGAGAAAAGGGCCACATATTATCATTAAAACACCTTACATTTGCAAAAGACTTAACTAGTATGCACAAACAGCATTTGCTAAATCTTTAATTGTTAACATCAAATCCTCTTTTGTGACTGCCTACCGCATTGCTAAATGAAATGGCCCAAATACTGACAGCCTTTGTATTTGGTAAATTGTCTGCTTTCGAATCAGTTCACATAAATTTCAAACATCGTTTCACTGACTACTGTTTCTTTTCATACAACTGCCTTATTTCAAGGTTTTTAGCACATTCCACATTTATAAAGTGCATTGCAATGATTTTAAATTCTTGTTCCTCACCAGAACTAGTTGCATACTGCATTAATCATTCTGCAGTGCAACACAGCTCAAGTTTTTATTCCTGGTAGTATTTAACAAGTAAGTTCTGAACAATAAATGTTTCTGCAAAATTATTATAAACACAGCAAGTTTTAGGCTGATTCAACAGATACCGGAGTGTTTCAAATGCTGAAAATGAAAATGCAATTTACACATGAGCACTAAATTCTCTTTGCACATCACGGGCTAAGAATAACAATGAGTGAAACAATGAATAATTTACAATGTTGGATGTTATGTCAAATAATCACGTTGAGGTGCTTGTATATAAGTAGCTGGAGAGAAAGTTATCATCAGATCTAAATGGGAACAAGGAACTGGCAGAAGCACTGAACAGGTATTGTGTGTTGGTCTTCACAGTAAAAAACACAGAAAAATCCCAAAGATACTTGAAAAACTAGAGGGAAAAGGGAGGGAAGAATGTAAAACAATCACAATCAACAGAGAAAAAGTACTGGGAAAACTATTAGAGCTAAAGGCTGACAAGTCTCCAGGACCTGATGGCCTACATCCTAGGGTCTTAAAAGTGGCTGTAGAGAAAGTAGATGCAATAGTTATAATCTTCCAAAACTCCCTAGATTCTGGAAAGGTCCCAGTGAATTGGAAAATAGTTAATGCAATACCTCTATTCAAGAAAAGAAGGAGACAAAAAGCAGGAAACTATAGGCCAGTTAGCCTTACATCTGTCATAGGAATGGAGAAAAACTGCAGAACTTGCAGTACAGAGGGATCTGGGTGCCCTTGTACATGAATCACAAAAAGTTAGTATGCAGGTACAGCAAGTGATTAGGAACCTTGTCGTTTATTGCAAGGCAAACAGAATATAAAAATAGAGAGGTTTTGCTACAGCTGTACAGGGCTTAGTGAGACCACATCTGGAATACTGTGTACAATTTTGCGCTCCTTAAGAAAGGATAAAATTGCATTAGAAGCAGTTCAGAGAAGGTTCACGCGACTGATTCCTGGGATGAAGAGGTTATCTTATGAGGGAAGGTTGAACAGGTTGGGCCTATACCCATTGGAGTTCAGAAGAATGAGAGGTGATCTTATTGAAACATACAAGATCCTGAGACATCTTGACAGGGTGGATGCTAGAAGGATGTTTCCACTTGTGGGCGAGATTAGAACTAGGGGACACAGTTTAAAATAAGGCGGTTAATTGGCCACTTAAGGGCCTTGATTGGCCTGCAGCAGGCGGGCCGTTTCCCGCCACCGCCGCCACCCCCGCATAAGTTGGCAGCAGAGGCGGGAGCGGGTCGGGAATGGGCCGCCGAGCCTCCCACTCCATCTTACGCCTTCCCCTGCCCCGCCACCAGCCCTCTTTTGGGGGTGTGGGGAGGGGGGCGTAAAATTCCGGCCATATTCACACTTTTGATGAAATAATCTTCTTAAAATATAAACCATATTTAATGGTGATGACATTGTATTTGGCAATAGAAAAATAAGTTAGACTTAATTAAAATCATCCACATTTAAAATTAACATGCCAAATTTTTATCATTTTAATTGTTTAGCTAGCACATGGTGTGAATAGAATAGATGAAAACCGACAGGACATCATTTATATTCCACTCAGCACTGAGAACTCATTTGTAATTGCATTACTTATCATTTATAAAGTCTGGAATAAAATCTCACAGAACCTCATTAAATACCAAAATAAAAGCAAAACATTGCGGATGCTGGAAATCTGAAATAAAAACAGAAAATGCTGGAAATACTCAGCAGGTCTGGCAACACCTGTGAGAGAGAAGCAGAGTTAACGTTTCAGGTCTCTGTCTGTTTCTCTCTCCATAGATGCTGCCAGACCTGCTGAGTATTTCCAGCATTTTCTGTTTTTATTTCTCATTAAATACCATCGCTGTACATTCAACTTTGCAAGTCACAAAATACAAAAGAATTTTCTACCAAATTTCAAGATTATATGCAAGAGACGAAGGACAGAATTTTACACTACCCCAGCGAGCCAGATGGTGGTGGGGGTAGGGGGGGCCTAAAATTGAGCGGGAGGCTCTGGGAGGCCTTCCTGGCCCTCTCCCGTCTCTGCCCCACTTTACATGGCTGCAGGGTGCGGTAAACGGGCCAACCACCCCAAGCCAATCAAGCCTTAAGTGGCCACTTAACAGCCACTTAAGGGCCTTTGCCTGCCTCTATGGGTTTTTTACCCATGGAAAGTGGGGTTCCAGTAGACATGAAATGTCTCCCAGTGATACCTGGCGGCCTCTCGGCGCACCGGGGGGGGCAGCCCTGACAATCGGGCACAGGGTACCCTGTTGAGGGCCACCCCCGCTTCCCAACCATCCCCAGGATCCAAGATGCCACCGCCCCCCCACCCCCCCCACCAAACAACCACCCTTGCCTCGCCGGGTCGCAACCGATTCCCACGGCAAGGCAACCCTTCAGTCCTGACTCCATGTCCTCGGCTGGGCTGCTATCCCAGCAGTGGCCACTGCTCCAAGTGGCACTGCTGGGACTAAGAGCTGCTAGCCCGATGATTGGCCGGCAGCTCAATGAGGCGGGACGTCCTCCCTCAAGCAGGTGGAAGTCCTGCCTCTGAACAGTTAAAGCCCAGAGACCCATAAAATGCAGGTCGGATCCCTGGGCTGGGCAGATGCGGGTTCACCACTGCCTTTTACATCGGTGGCCAGCTCCCGTCTGCCTGGCGTAAACTCCAGCCCCAAAGCTCATTATAATTCTATCTACAGTAACTGATATATGTAATCTAACCACAGTTTTAATAGTCCTTTAAACAGTTTATGTAAGTTACTTTGTAATATGGCAGCTTTGAAGGTGAATATGACCCTGTACAAATAGATTGGTATTAACAAAGGCAGACGCAAAAGGCACATTAAAACCTCTACAATTGACAACCACTTACCCTTTTTCTCCAATCTTTTGGAATTCCCGTTGGTAACCTAGCAACGGCTTTCAGAGCATCATACCACTAGAAACAGAGAAACCCTATGAGTTAATTCTGCAAAACTATTTCAGAAAAGTTTTATAAGTGACAGTAACTATTGGACAACAATTAGGCACCAATTTCCTTGTGAAGTACAATCAAATTGTTTTTCTAATCTCCCCACCATCCACCCCACCCCGTGTCTCTGAAAGAAGCTATTTATGCTGATAAATAATACTGTGCATGCTAGTCATTTTTCATGTGTGAATCTAGCCATTGGGCTATTTGACCATGTGAGCATCATAGCTAAAAACAATCTGGTCCTAGTGAATATTCACCTGTGCACTTTTCTATCAGGAGATCAATGGACAGTCCTCAGACTCTGGCTAGTTTTTACTTTCCTAGTCCATGGACACTGATGGCAACTGTATCCAATAAGCTATTGGCAATATTTTATTTAAGAAAGTTAACTTTCAACCATAAAACTGAAGTAAAGTTCAAAAAAGCAGCATTTCCATATAATTCATATTTGTTTGGTGGCTTTCTCAGAAAAAGTAGGGAGGAGAAATTGTGTTCTGCTATTTTGATAACTATGTAGAATTTAAAGGTTGTGGAATATATAATACCTCAATTTACACAGGTTGCCTTTGTAATTTATCTTTTGGTTTTCTACTCCATTTTGCACTATTGGAGACATCAACATTAACTCTGTGAATTTAACCAATTGCAATATATGTTGTCATGCAGGCCCCCACCTGCCAAGACTGAGGTACACATTATTTTGCCACATAAACATTAAAACTTAAAATTGTGGCTGGGAAGAAAAGGGGGCCAATCACAAGGAATTGCCTAGCCTCTGACTGGAAAGACATTTACATGCTAGCAGACAGTGTTGGAACAAAAGACCCAGTCCCTGCTTCTCCAATACACAGAAGACCTGGTCAGGCCAGTTTAGTCACATGACTAATTGGCTATTTGAATTTTGAACTTGCTGAGAGAAAGAAACTCAGAAAGCTGTTTGCTCCTGGACTGAGAACACCTCTCTCCTGTCTGCTCCCATCTCTTTGTCACAGAAGACCCAATGAAGACATGTGAACTCAAAGGGAGAAAAGTCTCCTACATGAACAAGGTTTAAGACGACTACTGGGCCCCAACTAAAAGTAAGAGCTGTCTGCAATCAAAGACTCTAAGATGAGCTGGAAACACAGAAACAGTAACAAGAAACCCCCTTCAGAGGCTGCCTCAAACCTCTCTACTTTATTTTTCTTCTGCACTTTTTTGTCCCTATTTGCATGTTTGTATCGCGTGTGCATGCTAGCGTGGGCACGTCGTATATCCGTAGGCGTTAACTGAATTAGAGTTTAAGTAAGTTTAATAAATTTCACTTTTCTTCTTTAAACCTAAGAAAACCTGGTGTACTTATTTCTTTGCCTTATAATTGGAAAGTGGTGAACAAGGATTTACCAAAGGGGAAGCTCAAAACACACTGTGTTTAAAAATCAAACCCTGTTACAATAAGACCAGGTGAAGACAGTAAAAGACCCCTAGACACATTTCTCACCTGGTCATAACAATGTCTTCCTATCTCTTTCCTATTAAACCTTGAAATTATTTTTCAAATGACTTTGTTGACAATGGAAAAATAGAACTAAAGCTTATTTCAAGCCATTTCTCCCCATAATATTTTATGAATGCAGAAAAGGTGTTTGACTTTCCATATTAAAATCAAACTATGGTTAGGAATTTGCTACTGGTGCAAGGAACTAAACATTAAAATATTCTGGCTCAGTCTTATTTGTTCATTGCTCAACTGTAAGGATTATTTCAGATACTTCAGAAGAAAAGAAAAAAGATTTGCATTTATATAGCGCATTTCATGGCCACCACACACCTCAAAGTGCTTTACAACAAGTGAAGTAGTTTCAAAGTGTAGTCACTGTTGTAATTTTGGAAACACAAGCAGCCAATTTGCGCACAATAAGCTTCCACAAACAGCAATGTGTGCGACTTTGGAGCACTCTACCTCAGAAGGTGGTGGAGGCAGGGTCATTGAATAATTTTAAGGTGGGGGTAGATAGATTCTTGTTAGGCAAGGGAATCAAAGGTTATCGTGGGTAGATGGGAGTGTGGAATTCCAGACACACACACATCAGCCATGATCTTCTTGAAAGGCGGAGCAGGCTAGAGGGGTCGAATGGCCTACTTCTCATAATTCGTGTTCGTATGTTTGTATCATGGGATATCTCTCCCTGCTGCACAAACTCCTTAGCATTAAATGTGGCCATTTCTTTTGTTCCTAGCACTGTAGAGGAAAACAGAAGAGTACAAGAAAACCTGTTTGTTTACCCTTCCACAATTTAGAGGTCAATTTTCCCTCCCGTTTTCCAAATTTCCCGTTTGTCTGGCAGTTCAGATCCCAGACAAGCCCCCAATTGGTTACGGCCACCTGGTGAGGGTGGTTTGCACTGTTCAACTCCCACCTGACTGCAGCAAGTATTTTTTGGTTATGAGGGTATAACCCTAACTTGTTTTATTTGTCAAATGAACAGCTGCCTTGTGGGCATCTCGGGAGAGACCACGGCTAAGGGAGTAAACCCTAACAGAAAATCCGGAGTGGAACCCCGTAGGCGGTCATGTGTCACCTTTGGCATGTTTCCGGCAGTTCCTGCAGCCATACCGGTGCCAAACGTCGTGCTCTGCACTCCTTTGGACCCCACCAGAAAGGCCGAGAGGGGGGTTTTGACGCTTGGGCAACTCTCAACCTCCATACATTCGCCCAGGCATGCGCTATGGAGAGGTCACTCCATAGTTGCCTCACAGCGACTGACACCACTGACCACCTCTAGGCGCTTACCCATTGTCTCTCGAGACAAGGAGGCCAAAGAAGAAAGAAGAAGAATGTGATAATCATCAGATAATCTGTGTGATAGTGATGAGGAATAAATATTGGCCAGGATACCAGGGATAACCCCACTGCACTTCTTTGAGAAAATGCTATAGGATCTTTTACATCCACCTGAGAGGGCAGATGTAGCCTCAGTTTAATGTCTCATCCAAAAAATGGCACTTCAACAGTACAGCAGTCCCTCAGTACTTTATTGGACTGCCAGCCTTGGATTTCTGGAGTTGAGCTTGAACCCACAATCTTGCAACTCAGAGGTGAGAGTGCTACCATCAGAAGCTAAAATATGAATTATATTAAAACAGTAAAGCTAAAGACAGATTACATAGTCATCTAGTTCCGAATTAAAGCCAGTCTGTGATATAACTGGCAAATACTGGAGTCAGTCAGTAGCTGTAACATGAGTGTAGACTGAAAGAGTTAAGTAGTTCAGACAATAGGACTTCATGCAATTGATAATACATGTATTTAAAATCAAACCATTATCTGGTTCTGACTATTACTGGCATTTATTGCCCATCCTTAATTCCCTTTGAGCAGGTGGCAGTGGGCTGCCTTCTAGAACCACTGACGTCTGTGTGGAGAAGGTGCTCTCACAATACTGTTGGTTAGGGAGATTCAGGATTTTAACTCAGCAATGATGACAGTGGTTTGTGACTTGAAGAGTAACTTGGAGGTGATGTTGTTCCCAGGTACCTGATGCCCTTGCCCATTTAAGATGATGAAGGTTGCAGGTTTGGAAGGTGCTGCCCAAATAAGCCATTGTGACTTGTTGCAGCACATCCTTTAGGGAGTTGGGGGTGAAGGATTTGCTACAGAATACCCAACCTATGCCCTACAATGGTGGTCGTGCCATTTATGTGGCTGCTCCAGCTGAGTCTCTGGTGAATGCAATGGACTGTAAAGGGAGTCTCTCCTTTGTTGGAGATGGTCACTGCCTAGCATATGTTTGCCATAAATGTTACTTGTCACTTATCCACCCAACCTGATGTCGTCCAGGTCTTGCTGCATGACAGCATGAAGTGCTTCATCATCTGAAGAATAGCCAATGGAGCTGAACACTATTCAATCATCAGCAAAAATCTCCACTTCTGACCCTATCATGGAGGAACTGAAGATATTGGCTCTAGGATGATGCGCTGAAGGCCTCCTGCAGCGAAATCCTGGGATTGAGATTATTACTCCCCAACAACCAAAAACTACCTTCCTTTGCGCTAGGTATTGCAGCCATTGTTATAGTTTGTTGCAACTGTCCCAGAAATTTCAAAATTAATCGGTGACCTACCTGCTGAAACCCGTGTTTGCTCACAGATGGTTCGATTGTAAATTTCAGCTTTGTATCAACCCCTAAATGAGAACAAAAGACAATATTAATAATGAAAAGGGGATTAGATTTACAAACACCCAAAGCAAAGAAAATTAGCAAATTTGTCCCACAATAGCTTGTTACTTAAATTATTAGGACCGTTTGCCCTGCAGTAATGCATTATTAAAAGACATCAAAATACTTCATTTTTTGCCACATTATAACACCGGCTCGATATTCTCGCAATGCAGCACAGCACCGGGCACAGTAACAAAATATCTTTCTTTCCACAGCGTGTACACCAACACAGAACTGATAGGCTGATTTGATACAGGCAATATTGTCTCCAGCTCCTCTGCACCTTTACATTGTGTCTGGGATCTGGAAGGTGGAGGATTTTTTTTAAAATCGTTCCTAGGATTTGATGCCATTACCCAAACCGTGTCCCCCATTTGTGCTGTCCACAAAAACACAGGTGCTGAATATTCTGGGACCACCGCTGAATCGGCGCTGTTTCAGCATGGATGATGTTTGTGCATTAAATGCGCTACTCGCCGTTACAGCAGGCCACAGGAGGACGAATTGTGTTTCTACAACGACATTCTCCAGCACCCCCTCGGTTCACGGCTGTTATTGGAAGCTGTGGGTTTCATGGTGCTATTGTAATCGAAGTGTTATGTTGAGTGTTGTTGACCGTGTGTGTGTTTAAGCTAGAACCTGCCCTTTCCGACCAGCCATCTGCCCCCAGGGCCATGTCTTCCCAACGTAAGAACCGCAGCGTCAGTGCGGCTCACACCGCCCTCCCGACTCATTGCATGTACAACCCCCGCCATACCTGCTTCTGTTCTTCCTGTTCGATTCCCTAACATGTCCGTGATGCTTCCTTTGGGCGACTGTGTTTCCGCATATACCTCACTACTGAAACCTAATCGGCTTTAAAAAACGCTGAAAACCCCGGCCTTGCATTGTTCATACATGAACACAAACCCATTACCTCGTCTCGCCAACGAACTCATGTAAATCGTTTGATCTCAACCCGGGGTGCATAAAATACAGCATATGCATCTACAAACCCCCTTCTCGAATGTATTCATTCCCCTTACCAAATTTAATTAAGGGTGATTTTTTATATGAACAATAGATTTTGCTATTGCTCGCAGGCTAGGTACAGTTTCGACATCAGAACCACGGCACACCTAACAGTGTGTTGTACGGTCTATGTACATGATTACCAATGTTCCCCTTGAATGTCGCGGCTTTATTTGTCTTTTTTCTTTTACAGGCTTCACCTGGTTCGAGTGTGCAGAGCAGTCGCGGGGCTGTCCTGGCAATGCAGCTCCTCTTCTTAAGGACATTGCTGATGATGTTGCTCATGCCCGCCGTGTTTTGCCTTTTCAGACACTTGCCAACGCGTTTTCCTGAGGACGGGGACTGTTTACCCTTTTTCATTCCGGATCCTGGTTCAAACCGACAACCTCGTAATCTTATTCCCTAGAAACGGAACTTCGAATTGTGTGCATTGCACAGGTAGACGCCGAATCCCATTAAATTGTAATTTAGGGGTATTTTTTGTTGAGTACGTACATATTAAATCGGCTGTGCATCTACACGCATATTAAAACTCGCACAGACAGCGATCGGACATATATTTAGACGAAGGTTGTTCTGAATTAACCCCTGTAAGGTTCGCCCTTGTCCAGAGATATCTGCAGTGCAGCAGCAGTAAGAACGGTCCTCTCACTGCAGTCACTGGAACCGCCCACCTTCACACAGCATCAGTACATGGGCATCAATGCTTACAAACGTGCCGCACCTTCCTGTCTGCTGTCAGTGCGGGAAAAGAACAAAATATGCCCGGAAAATTAGAATAGTCTCCTCTCCAAAAACAGAGACCACCAACATGGCAGAAACATCTTCAGTAGTTTTAGGGCTACCCTTTTCATCAATATCATCAGTGTCTTATGTAAGACATACAGCATTAAAAAATCGCCACCAAGTCAGCTCGTCGGGATATATTTGTTATTAGCACACATAGAAGGTCCACCGGGAACGTCTCATATTTTAAAAGTTAAGTACCGCTCCAGGAATTAAAAAGGCAACTGCAGCATCAGTTCAAGCAGCGAATTATCACAGTACATTTTCTCCCTTCGATAATTTTGGGATAGTCCGAACTGAGTTTCCTGAACAAAAGGTTCCTGCAGAAGCTCAAGTCCGATCAAAGCACCCGGTCTCTCCAGACGGTGAACCATAAAAAAAATTACGGCGCACAGGAGGTCATTCAGCCTGTCCGTGCCGGCCGAAAAAACTAGCTGCCCACCTTCCAGCACCTGGTCCATAGCCTTGCCCATTACAGCACTTCAGGTGCATGTCCAGGTACCTTTTAAAAGAACTGAGGGTTTCTGCCTCCACCACCATTCCTGGCAGTGAATTCAAGACACCCACCACCAATAAAGGCCCCCTCGACATGAAAAATTTAAAAGGGGCCTGGGGTATAAAGGCCACCTTATAAAAAAAAAAATAAAAAAAAGACACCCACCACCCTCTGGGTGAAAAAGGTTTTCCTCATGTCCCCTCTAATCCTTCTACCAATCACTTTAAATCTGTTGCCCCCTGGTAATTGACCTCTCCACTAGGGGAAACAGGTCCTTCCCGTCTACTCTACCTAGGCCCCTCATAATTTTGTACACCTCAATTAAGTCACCCCTCAGCCTCTTCTGTTCTAAGGAAAACAACCCCAGCCTATCCAATCTTTCCTCATAGCTTCAACCTTCGAGCCCTGGCAAAATT
Source organism: Heterodontus francisci (assembly GCF_036365525.1). Classification (NCBI taxonomy): domain Eukaryota; kingdom Metazoa; phylum Chordata; class Chondrichthyes; order Heterodontiformes; family Heterodontidae; genus Heterodontus; species Heterodontus francisci. Next base: position 30,046,983 of record NC_090388.1, on the reverse strand, counting down.
CTTGTAAATCTCCTCTTTACTCTCTCCAGAGCAATTATGTCCTTTCTGTAATGTGGTGACCAGAACTGTACGCAATACTCCAACTGTGGCCTAACCAGCGTTTTATACAGTTCCAGCATTACATACCTCCTTTTGAATTCTATACCTCGGCCAATAAAGGAAATATGCCTTCCATATGCCTTCTTCACCACTCTATCTACCTGTCCTGCCATCTTCAGGGACCTGTGGACATGCACTCCAAGGTCTCTCACTTCTTCTACCCCTCTCAATATCCTCCCGTTTATTGTGTATTCCCTCACTTTATTTGCCCTCTCCAAATGCATTACCTCACACTTATCTGGATTGAATTTCATTTGCCACTTTTCCACCCACTCAACCAAACCTTTGAAATCTTTCCGAGTCTATGGCTATCCTCTTCACTATCAGCTACATGGCCAATTTTTGTGTCATCAGCAAATTTCCCAATCATGCCTCCCAAATTTAAGTCCAAATCATTAATATATACCACAAACAGCAAGGGACCCAACACTGAGCCCTGTGGAATGCCACTGGAAACAGCTTTCCATTCACAAAGACATTCTTCGACTACTACCCTTTGTTTCCAGGCCCTGAGCCAATTCTGGATCCAACCTGCCACATTCCCCTGTATCCCATATATCCCATAGGCTTTCATTTTACTAACCAGTCTGCCATGTGGGATCTTGTCAAATGCCTTACTAAAATCCATGTAGACCACAGCCACTGCACTTCCCTCATCAATCCTCCTTGTTACTTCCTTAAAAAACTCAATTAAGTTAGTAAGACATGACCTTCCCTTTAAAATCCATGCTGACTATCCCTGATTAATCTGTGCCTTTCTAAGTGGCAGTTTGTCCTGTCCTTCAGAATAGATTCTAACAACTTACCCACCACTGAGGTCAGACTGATCGGCCTATAATTATTTGGCCTATCCCTCGCACCCTTTTAACAATGGTACAACGTTTGCAGACCTCCAATTGTCTGATATCTCTCCTGTATCTAGTGAGGATTTGAAGATGATCCTCAATGCGTCTGCTATTTCCTCCCTGCCTTCCTTTAACAACCTGGGATGCAATCCATCTGGCCCTGGCGATTTATCCACTTTCAAGGATGTCAGACCCTCTAGTACTTCCTCTCTCATTATGCTTATCGTATCTAATATTTCACACTCCTCCTCTTTAACTACAATGTCTACATCAATCCTCTCCTTTGTGAAGACAGAGACAAAAAACTCATTAAGAACCCTGCCCACATCTTCTGCATCCACGCATAAGTTTCCTTGTACATCTCTGATAGGCCCTACCCTTTCCTTAGTTATCCTCCAATGTGGGGATTGCTGGTTAGGACAGCATTTATTGCCCATTCCTAATTGCCCTTGAGAAGGTGATAGTGAGCTACCGTCTTGAACTGCTGCAGTCCTTGGAATGTCGGTATGCCAACATTACTGTTAGGAAGGGAGTTCCAGGATTTTCACCCAGTGACAGTGAAGGAAAGGCGATATAGTTCCAAGTCAGGATGGTGTGTGGCTTGGAGGGGAACTTGCAGGTGGTGGTATTCCCATGCATCTGCTGCCTTTGTCCTTCTAGCTGGTAGAGGTCACGGGTTTGGAAGATGCTGTCGAAGGAGCATTGGTGAGTTGTTGCAGTGCATCTTGTATATGGTACACACTTCCTCACACTGTGCATCAGTGGTGGAGGGAGTGAATGTTGAAGGTGATGGATGGGGTGTCAAGCAAGTGGGTTGTTTTGTCAAGCTTCTTGAGTGTTGCTGGAGCTGCACCCATCCAGGCAAGTGGCGTGTATTCCATCACACTCCTGACTTGTGCTTTGTAGATGGTGGACAGGCTTTGGGAAGACAGGAGGTGAGTTACTTCCAGGTGACATCCAGGGAGAAGACACGGAGGGCGGAGTTCGGACTGGTAAGTATAAAAAACTTACCTCGGGGATTTGCGGCCTACATTCAGGGAGAAGGCCCAGAGGGCGGAGTTCCAGACCGGTAAGTATAAAAAACCTTACCTTGGGAATTCGCAGCCTACATCCAGGGAGAAGACTCGAAGGGCGGAGTTCCGGACCAGTAAGTTACCTCAGGTGAAATAAAAATGAAAAAGTGATGTCACAGGAAAGCTGTGACCTGATTGGCTGGTAGGGAATCTGTACTGAATTTGAAAATAAAACATTGATTAAAATTGATTAAAACCCTAATTAACTAATTAATTAATAAGTAGAGGAGCAACTAAACTGGAGGGAGGAGATTACTGTATTTAGCATTTAATATTTATAGTAGAAATCTAGCACTAGGGACCATATAGTTAATTGTAATTTAATTTAGTAAGGATTTAATAAGTATTTAAGTATTTATTTTAAATTAATATATTAATTAGTGCTAGAAATGTCAGTTAGAGGGGTAAAGTGCGTCACCTGTGAGATGTGGGAGGTCTGTGATGCTTCCAGCGTTCCGGACGACTACATCTGCAGGAAGTGTAGTTGCAGCTTCTCACAGACCACATGGATCAGTTGGAGCAGCAATTGGATCTGGTCGGCACACTACCAGAAGGACGTGGAGGCTTTGGACAGAGTACAGAGGAGGTTTACCAGGATGTTGCCTGGTCTGGAGGGCATTAGCTATGAGGAGAGGTTGGAAAAACTCGGATTGTTTTCACTGGAACGATGGAGGTGGAGGGGCGACAATATAGAGGTTTACAAAGTTATGAGCGGCATGGACAAAGTGGATAGTCAGAAGCTTTTTCCCAGGGTGGAAGAGTCAGTTACTAGGGGACACAGGTTTGAGGTGCGAGGGGCAAAATTTAGAGGGGATGTGCGAGGCAAGTTTTTTACACAGAGAGTGGTGAGTGCCTGGAACTTGCTGCTAGGGGAGGTGGTGGAAGCAGATACGATAGCGACATTTAAGAGACATCTTGACAAATACATGAATAGGAAGGGAATAGAGGGATATGGGCCCCGGAAGTGCAGAAGGTGTTAGTTTAGGCAGGTATCAAGATCGGCACAGGCTTGGAGGGCCGAATGGCCTGTTCCTGTGCTGTACTGTTCTTTGTTCTTTGTTTGTTGTTTGGATGCACTTAGGAGCATGCAGGTGGCAGAAAACGTCATAGACAGGAGTTTTAGAGAAGTGGTTACACCCAAGGTGCAGGCAGATAGATGGGTGACCGCTAGAAGGGGCAGGCAGTCAGTGGAGGAATCTCCTGTGGCTATCCCCCTCTCTAACACGTATACTGTTTTGGATACTGTTGGGGGGGGATGGCCTATCAGGGGAAAACAACAGCAGCAGCAGCCAGAGCAGTGGCACCAGGGCTGGTTCTGTTGTTCAGCAGGGAGGGGCAAAGCGCAGAAGAGCAATAGTTATAGGGGACTCTATAGTCAGGGGCACAAATAGGTGCTTCTGTGGACGTGAAAGAGACTCCAGGATGGTATGTTGCCTCCCTGGTGCCAGGTTCAAGGATGTCTCTGAATGGACAGGGGGCATTCTGAAGGGGAAGGGTGAACAGCCAGAGGTTGTGGTACACATTGGTACTAACGACATAGGCAAGAAGAGTGACGAGGACCTGCAGGGGGAGTTCAGGGAGTTAGGTAGAAAGTTAAAAGACAGGACCTCTAGGGTTGTAATCGCGGGATTACTCCCTGTGCCATGTGCCAGTGAGGCTAGAAATAGGAAAATAGTGCAGCTAAACATGTGGCTGAACAGCTGGTGTAGGAGGGAGGGTTTCAGATATCTGGATCATTGGGATCTCTTCCGGGACAGGTGGGACCTGTACAAGAAGGACAGGTTGCATCTAAACTGGAGGGGCACAAATATCCTGGCTGCAAGGTTTGCTAGCGTCACTTTGGAGGGTTTAAACTAGTGTGGCAGGGGGTTGGGAACCAGAGCAGTAGGACAGCAGGTAAAATAACTGAGGGTGAACTAGTAAATAAGGCCAGTAAGACTAAGAGGAAGAGCAGGCAGGGAGATGTTGCTGAGCACAGCGGGACTGGTGGTCTGAAGTGCATTTCTTTCAATGCGAGAAGTATAACAGGTAAGGCAGATGAACCTAGAGCTTGGATTAGTACTTGGAACTATAATGTTCTTGCTATTACAGAGACTTGGTTGAGGGAAGGACAGGATTGGCAGCTAAATGTTCCGGGATTTAGAAGCTGCATGCGGGATAGAGGGGGATGTAAAAGGGGTGGGGGTGTTACATTACTGGTTAAGGAGAATATCACAGCTGTACTGCAGGAGGACACCTCGGAGGGGTCATGCAGCGAGGCAATATGGGTGGAGCTCAGGAATAGGAAGGGTGCGGTCACGATGTTGGGGGTTTCTACAGGCCTCCCAACAGCCAGTGGGAGGTAGAGGAGCAGATATGTCGACAGATTTTGGAAAGATATAAAAGTAACAGGGTTGTAGTGGTGGGTGATTTTAACTTCCCCTATATTGACTGGGACTCACTTAGTGCTAGGGGCTTGGATGGGGCAGAATTTGTAAGGAGCATCCAGGAGGGCTTCTTGAAACAATATGTAGATAGTCCAACTAGGGAAGGGGCCGTACTGGACCTGGTATTGGGGAATGAGCCCGGCCAAGTGGTCGAAGTCTCAGTAGGGGAGCATTTCGGGAACAGTGACCATAATTCCGTAAGTTTTAAGGTATAAGAGTAGTCCTCGGGTGAAGGCTAATGATAACAATATTAGGCAGGAACTGAAGAATTTAGATTGGGGGCGGCTGTTTGAGTAAATCAACATCTGACATGTGGGAGTCTTTCAAACATCAGTTGATTAGAATCCAGGACCGGCAGGTTCCTGTGAGGAAGAAGGATAAGTTTGGCAAGTTTCGGGAACCTTGGATAACGAGTGATATTGTGAGCCTAGTCAAAAAGAAAATGGAAGCATTCGTAAGGGCTAGAAGGCTGGGAACGGATGAAGCCCTTGAGGAATATAAAGAAAGTAGGAAGGAAGGAGTCAGGAGGGCTAAAAGGGGTCATGAAAAGTCATTGGCAAACAGGATTAAGGAGAATCCCAAGGCTTTTTATATGTATAGAAAGAGCAAGAGGGTAACCAGGGAAAGGGTTGGCCCACTCAAGGACAGAGGAGGGAATCTATGTGTGGAGCCAGAGGAAATGGGAGAGGTACTAAATGAGTACTTTGCATCAGTATTCAGCAAAGAGAAGGACTTGGTGGATGATGAGTCAAGGGAAGGGAGGGTAGATAGTCTGGGTCATGTCATTATCAAAACGGAGGAGGTGTTGGGCGTCTTGCAAAGCATTAAGGCAGATAAGTCCCCAGGGCCTGATGGGATCTACCCCAGAATACTGAGGGAGGCAAGGAAAGAAATTGCTGGGGCCTTGACAGAAATCTTTGTATCCTCATTGGCTACAGGTGAAGTCCTAGAGAACTGGAGAATAGACAATGTTGTTCCTTTGTTTAAGAAGGGTAGCAAGGATAATCCAGGAAATTATAGGCCGGTGAGCGTTACGTCAGTGGTAGGGAAATTATTAGTGAGGATTCTTCGGGACAGGATTTACTCCCATTTGAAAACAAACGAACTTATTAGTGAGAGGCAGCATAGTTTTGTGAAGGGGAGGTCGTGTCTCACTAACTTGATTGAGTTTTTTGAGGAAGTGACGACGATAATTGATGCAGTGGATGTTGTCAATATATACTTCAGTAAAGCCTTTGACAAGGTCCCTCATCGCAGACTGGTACAAAAGGTGAAGTCACACGGGATCAGAGGTGAGCTGGCAAGATGGATACAGAACTGGCTCGGTCATAGAAGACAGAGGGTAGCAGTGGAAGGGTGTTTTTCTGAATGGAGGAATGTGACTAGTGGTGTTCTGCAGGGATCAGTGCTGGGACCTTTGCTGTTTGTAGTATATATAAATGATTTGGAGGAAAATGTAGCTGGTCTGATTTGTAAGTTTGCGGACGATACAAAGGTTGGTGGAGTTGCGGATAGTGATGAGGATTGTCAGAGGATACAACAGGATATAGATCGGTTGGAAACTTGGGCGGAGAAATGGCAGATGGAGTTTAATCCGGACAAATGTGAGGTAATGTATTTTGGAAGATCTAATACAGGTGGGAAGTATACAGTAAATGGCAAAACCCTTAGGAGTATTGACAGGCAGAGAGATTTGGGCATAAACGTCCACAGGTCACTGAAAGTGGGAACACATGTGGATAAGGTAGTCAAGAAGGCATACGGCATGCTTGCCTTCATCGGTCGGCGCATAGAGTATAAAAATTGTCAAGTCATGCTGCAACTGTACAGAACCTTAGTTAGGCCACACTTGGAAAATTGCGTGCAATTCTGGTCGCCGCACTACCAGAAGGACGTGGAGGCTTTGGAGAGGGTACAGAAGAGGTTTACCAGGATGTTGCCTGGTCTGGAGGGCATTAGCTATGAGGAGAGCTGGATAAACTTGGATTGTTTTCACTGGAACGACGGAGGTGGAGGGGCGACATGATAGAGGTTTACAAAGTTATGAGTGGCATGGACAGAGTGGATAGTCAGAAGCTTTTTCCCAGGGTGGAAGAGTCAGTTACTAGGGGACATAGGTTTAAGGTGAGAGGGGCAAAGTTTAGAGGGGATGTGCGAGGCAAGTTCTTTACACAGAGGGTGGTGAGTGCCTGGAACTTGCTGCCGGGGGAGGTGGTGGAAGCAGGTATGATAGCGACGTTTAAGAAGCATCTTGACAAATACATGAATAGGATGGGAATAGAGGGATACGGACCCCGGAAATGCAGAAGGTTTTAGTTTAGACAGGCCTCAAGATTGGCGCAGGCTTGGAGGGCCGAATGGCCTGTTCCTGTTCTGTACTGTTCTTTGTATTTGCTACAGAATTCCCAGCTCTGACCTGCTCTTGTAGCCGCAGCATTTATGTGGCTGGCCATATTGTTTTACAGCACAGAAACAGGCCCTTCGGCCCAACACGCCTGCGCCGACCATCAAGCACCCATCCTAACTAATCCCATTTCCCCGCACTTGGCCCGTAGCCTGTATGTTATGGCGTTTCAAGTGCTCATCCAACTACTTCTTGAATGCCATGAGTGTTCCTGCCTCTACCACCCCTTCAGGCAGTGTGTTCCAGATTCCAACCACCCTCTGGGTGAAAAAATTCTTCCTCAACTCTCCTCTAAACCTCCTGCCCATTACCTTAAATCTATGCCCCCTAGTTATTGACCTCTCCGCTAAGGGAAAAAGTTTCTCCTATCTATCCTATCAATGCCCCTCATAATTTTGTATACCTCAATATGTTCCCCCCCCCCCCCCCTCAGCCTTCTCCGCTCCAAGGAAAACAACCCCAGCCTATCCAGTCTGTCTTCATATCTGAAATGCTCCAGCCCAGGCGACATCCTGGTGAATCTCCTCTGCACCCGCTCCACTGCAATTACATCCTTCCTATAGTGTGGCGACCAGAACTGTACACAGCTGTGACCTAACCAACGTTTTATACAGCTCCATCATAACCTCCCTGCTTTTGTATTCTATGCCTCGGCTAATAAAGGCAGGTATCCCATATGCCTTCCTAACCACCTTATCTACCTGTGCTGCTGCCTTCAGTGATCTATGGACAAGCACCCCAAGGTCCCTCTGACCCTCTGTACTCCCTAGGGTCCATAGTATATTCCATTGCGTTGTTAGACCACCCAAAATGCATCACCTCACACTTCTCAGGATTAAACTCCATTTGCCACTGCTCCACCCATCTTACCAGCCACTCTATATTGTCCTGTAGTCTAAGGCTTTCCTCCTCACTATTTACGACACCACCAATTTTCTTGTCGTCTGCGAACGTACTGATCATACCTCCTATATTCACGTCTAAATCATTAATGTACACTACAAACAGTAAGGGTCCCAGCACCAATCCCTGCGGTACACCACTGGTGCAGTTCAGTTTCTGGTCAACGGTAGCCCTAGGATGCTGATAGTAGGGGATTCAGGGATGGTAATGCCATTGAACATCAAGGAGAAATGGTTAGATTCCCTTTTGTTTGAGATGGTCATTGCCTGGCACTTGTGTGGCACCAATGTTATTTGCTACTTATCAGCCCAAGCCTGGCTATTGTCCAGGTCTTGCTGCATATGGACATGGGCTCCTTCAATATCTGAGGAGTCATGAATGGCGCTGAACATTGTGCAATCATCAGTGAATATCCTCACTTCTGACTTTATGATAGAGGGAAGGTCATTGATGAAGCAGCTGAAAATGGTTGGGCCTAGGACACTACGCTGAGGAACCCCTGCAGTGATGTCCAGGGACTGAGGTGATTGACCTCCAACAACCACAACCATCTACCGTTTTGCTAGGTATGACTCCAACCAGTGGAGAGTTTTCCCCTGATTCCCATTGACTCGAGTTTTGCTAGGACTCCTTGATGCCATACGCTGTCAAATGTTGCCTTGATGTCAAGGGCAGTCACTCTCACCTCACCTCTGGAGCTCAGTTCTTTTGTTCATGTTTGGACTAAAGCTGTAATAAGGTCAGGAGCTGAGTGGCCCTGGCGGAACCCAAACTGAGCATCAGTGAGCAGGTTATTGCTGAGCTAGCGCCACTTGATAGCACAGTCGACGGCACCAGCTTCCATCACTTTACTGATGATTGACAGTAGACTGATAGAGCGGTAATTGGCCGGGTGGGGCTTGTCCTGCTTTTTGCGTACAGGACATACCTGGGAATCTTCCGCATTGCCAGGTAGATGCCAGTGTTGTAGCTGAACTGGAACAGCTTGACTAGGGGCGTGGCTCGTTCTGGAGTACACATCTTCAGTGCTATTGCCAGAATGTTTTCAAGGCTCATAGCCTTTTCTGTATCCAGTCCCTTCCAGCCATTTCTTGATATCACGTGGAGTGAATTTGATTGACTGAAGACTGGCATCTGTAATGCTGGGGACCTCAGGAGGAGGCCGAGATGGATCATCCACTCGGCACTTCTGGCTGAAAAAGGTTGCAAATGCTTCAGCCTTGTTTTTTGCACTAATGTGCTGGGCTCCCCCATCGTTGAGGATGGGGATATTTGTGGAGCCTCCTCCTCCTGTCAGTTGTTTAATTGTCCATCACCAATCACGACTGGATGTGACAGGACTGCAGAGCTTAGATCTTATCCTTTGGTTGTAGGATCACTTAGCTCTGCCTATTGCATTCTTCTTCTGCTGTTTGGCATGCATATAGTCCTGTGTTGTAGCTTCACCAGGTTCGCACCTCATTTTTAGGTATGTATGGTACTGCTCCTGGCATGCCCTCATGCACTCTTCTTTGAACCAGGATTGGTCCCCTGGCTTGTTGGCAATGATGCAGTGGGGGATATGCCGGACCATGAGGTTACAGATTGTGGTTAAATACAATTCTGCTGCTGCTGATGGCCCACAGCGCCTCATGGATGCCCAGTTATGAGTTACTAGATCTGTTTGAAATCTATCCCATTTAGCATGGTGGTAGTGCCACACAACCCGATCGTGGGCACCGTCAATGTGAAGGCGGGACTTTGCTCCACAGGGACTGTGCAGTGGTCACTCTTACCAATACTGTCATGGACAGATGCATCTGCGACAGGTAGATTGGTGAGGATGAGGTCAAGTAGGTTTTTCCCTCTTGTTGGTTCCCTCAGCACCTGCCGCAGACCCAATCTAGCAGTTATGTCCTTTAGGACTCGGCCAGTTCGATCAGTAGTGGTGCTACCAAGCCACTCTTGGTGACAGACATTGAAGTCCCCCACCCAGAGTACATTTTGTGCCATTGCTGTCCTCGGTGCTTCTTCCAATTGGTGTTCAACATAGAGAAGCACTGATTCATCAGCTGGGGGTGGGGGTGGGCAGTAGGTCGTAATCAGCAGGAGGAATTCTTGTCCATGTTTGACATGATGCCAGAGACTATATTGGGTCTGGAGTCAATGCTAAGGACTCCCAGGGCAACTCCCTTCCCAATTGTATACCACTGTGCCGCCATCTCTGGTGGGTCTGTCCTGCATTTGAAGGCACCCGAATGAAGATCAGTGCGGTGATTTAAGAGGCGACGGGCCCGTCATTAATTTAGGTATGTAAAGTACTGTCCATATACTCTCCATATTTAAATGGGGGTCTTGTCGCCGCCACGTGGCCTCACCGCCGCCGGCGAGATTGGCACGGGGCCTGTCGCCATTGGGGTCGGTAGCAGGCCTCCGCCACACCAATCTTCATTGCCGCCCCGCCAACATTCCCGGTGGCGGAGGGGCTTTAAAATCCAGTCCCATGTCTCTATTTTCAGCAATACTTACTTTTCTTATCAGGAACAAGAACCAACAATCCTTTCTTCCTTTTGCTGGGTGGCTTCTTCATCTGGGAGAACATTTTATCCAAGAAGCCAAAAAAAAAACAACAAAAAAAACAATATTTTTTCAAACCAGCTGCTTCCCGAATGGCAATCTGACTATAAACCATAGCAACCAGTTGCTGTGGTAACCAGGCTATAAACGCAAAGATTTGAATCAGGAGTCTCTTTAATCACAAAAGTGGCAAATATAAATTTTTTGGGTTTAACCCCAGCTTAAACACATTTTCCTGGCTGTAAAGGCAGGTAATCTACTCCCATTTTACGTTTTCTGTGCCTTCAATAGCTGTTGGTAAATAGAGTCACCTAATTTTTCCTCTCTGCCTCTGTAAAGAAGCACAGTGTCTGTCCAATCCCACTCCTCCTCCTTCCCCTTCACTGCCCAAAAGCATGTGCCCAAGCTTAATAGCTCACTGTGCAAACAAGTCAACCTCCTATTTCAGTGCAAATACATAAAGCTACTGTTCACCTCGTTCCAATGTTTGCTTTTAAAATTGGCATGGCTATCTCTGAACAAGCATTAAATCTTTAAATGGTTCATGCAACACAAAAAAATCTCTAAACCAATACTCTTCAGAAGGTGAACTTTAAAAAAAATTTAATATTTATAACTTTGCACACTTGAATGTTAATACCACAATTCAATTCACAATTTCATGCAAATTCCAAAATTGCCATAAATCTGAGCATTGCTATAAGGAGAGCAAAGCATGTTACATGTTTTAATAACTGGAATGAAAAACAATGATATACTAAAATTAGTTGGCATACACCTTTCTTGGAAAACCTACACTTAAAATCAGTGAGTGTGCATTTTTGATGGAAAGTTTTTCCTTCTAGAATTGCAAATTACAGAGGAAACATCTCTGAAAACACAAAAACTGGTCTAAAGATATAATGAATATTAATTGCTGTTAGGTCAGCTGGGCAGAGTGGATGTTGTCTGATCTCATCATAAATATTTTAAAAATCACCTTCTCTCTCAATTAAAATCTGACTAGGTTAAAGCATTAAATAAAAGATAACCGTTACCAATATCAAATCTAGGATTACACTGCACATGTTCAATTGCTGATCTGAATATATCTGCTTCTTTCATTAAAGCTCTCACAAAGATTCTATCCAAAGCCTCTGAAGCAACTGTCCTTAGCACTGATACGGCCACGTGGTAAGGGGTGTGGGTGGTTCCCTCTGTTCAACTCCAACCTGACCGCAGCAAGTGCTTTTGTTGTTTGGGTTTTAACCCCTTTGTGTTTTATTTTTGTCAAATAAACAGATAGCGACAGGAATTCTTGGAGGTTTAAAACAGAAGATTAATTATTTATTGAGCAATATGTCTTATCCTGAAATTGGCGCAACAGCATCCAATCAAGCATTCACTCGTGCACATACACACACATATAAGAGACAGATTGAGAGGAAAAGGGGCAAGTGGTTTGAAGTGAGGTAGGGTTTTGGGACTCACAGTAAACCTGTTGAATCTTCTCAGAGGTCAATTCCTCTTTAGTCGCAGGCCTGGGGTATTTGTAGATTTTCTGTTGGTTGAAATTTCAGTTTGAAGGCAGGGGATTACTTCCAGTTCTCTGTTCCACAAGTTGAAATCTAGAGCTCATAGCAGGGCGCCTTTCTTTTGGCTTGCTGGATTTTCTCCCAGCTCTCAGGTGGGCAGGTTTTGGTGATGATTTGTCCTGGGTCTCTCTCCCTCTCTCTCCAGCGAGCTACCTATCTAAAAGTCTCTCACATTTTGCTTCTGTTGGGAGACACAGATTTTCCTCCATGTGGTGACTGACAATGGCCCAGGATGTGGCTACTTCACACCTTCTTTGTTTCAGAAGAACCCATTCAATTCAAAAATGTCTCTTGATGGGTTTAGGATGGGTGTAATTAAAACCTATAGCTTAGGAATGTATCCTTCTGTCCTTGCCAGACAGTAGACAGTTTGAATATAAAAGACCAGATCTTTTGACCTTTGGCAGCCATTTTGAAGCACAATGTCCACTTTTTAATAGAACGTTCATTTTTATAACTCTTTAGGTTGAGTTCTTATATTTCTCACCTCACCTCTTGAGTTCAGCTCTTTTGTCCATGTTTGAACCAAGGCTGTAATGAGGTCAGGAGCGGAGTGGCCCTGGCAGAACCCAAACCGAGCGTGACTGAGCAGGTTATTGCTAAGCAAGAGCCGTTTGATGGCACTGTTGATGACACCTTCCATTACTTTACAGATGATTGAGAGTAAACTGATGGGGCGGTAATTGGCTGGGTTGAACTTGTCCTACTTTTTGTGTACAGGACATACCTGGGCAATTTTCCACATTGCCGGATAGATGCCAGTGTTGTAGCTGTACTGCAAAAGCTTGGGTAGGGGCGCAGCAAGTTCTGCAGCACAGGTCTTCAGTACTATTGCTGGAATATTGTCAGGGCCCATAGCCTTTGCAGTATCCAGTGCCTTCAGTCGTTTCAATCCAATTCACTCCGTGATATCAAGAATGAAGTCTGGCATCTGTAATGCTGGGCACTTCAGGAGGAGGCCGAGATGGATTATCAACTCAGCACTTCTGGATGAAGATTGTTGCAAATGCTTCAACCTTATCTTTCCCACTGATGTGCTGGGCTCCCTCATCATTGAGAAGGGGATATTTGTGTAGCCACCTCCTCCGGTTAGTTGTTTAATTGTCCACTACCATTCACGGCTGGATGTGGTAGGACTGCAGAGCTTTGATCTGATCCGTTGGTTATGGGATCGGTTAGCTCTGTCGATCGCATGCTGCTTACGCAGTTTGGCATGCAAGTAGTCCTGTGTTGTAGCTTCACCAGGTTGACACTTCATTTTGAGATATGCCTGGTGCTGCTCCTGGCATGCTCTTCTGCACTCTTCATTGAACCAGGGTTGATCTCCTAGTTTGATGGTAATGGTAGAGTGGGGGATATGCCAGGTCATGAGGTTACAGATTGTGGTTGAGTACAATTCTTCTGCTGCTGATGGCCCACAGCGCCTCATGGATGCCCAGTTTTGCATTGCTAGATCTGTTCGAAATCTATCTGATTTAGCACGGTGGTGATATGACCACACAATATGATCGAGGGTATCCTCTACATGAGGCAGTTCTTAAGTCTCCACAAAGACTGTGCAGTGATCACTTCTACCAATACTGTCATGGACAGATGCATCTGTGGCAGACAGATTGGTGAGGATGAGGTCAAGTATGTTTTTCCCTCCTCTTGGTTCCCTCACCACCTGCCGCAGACCCAGTCTAGCAGCTATGTCCTTTAGGACTCGGTCAGCTCGATCAGTAGTGGTACTACCGAGCCATTCTTGGTGATGGACATTGAAGTCCCCCACCCAGAGTACATTCTGTTCCCTCGCCACCCTCAGTGCTTCCTCCAAGTGGTGTTCAACATGGAGGAGTACTGACTCGTCAGCTGAGGGAAGGCGGTAGGTGGAAATCAGCAGGTGGTTTCCTTGCCCATATTTGACCTGATGCCACTTCTGATGTGGTGGCATTCAAACCCATGTCCCCAGAGCAATACCCTGGGTCTCTGGGTTACTAGTCCAGTGACAATACCACGACGCCACCACCTCCCCATATAGTACTTTTAATGACCACCAGACGTCTTAAAGCATTTTACAACCAATGAATTGCTTTTTGAAGTGTTGTCACTGTTGTCATGTTGAAAATGCAGCAAAAAATGTGTGCACAACAAACTCCCACAAACAACAATGTGACAATGACCAGATAATCTGTTTTTGTAATATTGGTTGAGGGATCAATATTGGCCAGGACACCAGCGATAACTCCCCTGCTCTTCTTCAAAATAGTACCATGGGATCAAAGAGGCATTTTTTTTTATTCTTTCAAGGGATGTGGGCATTGCTGACAAGGCCAGCATTTGTTGCCCATCCATAATGACCTTGACAACTGAGTGGCTTCCCAGGTCATTTCAGACGGCAGTTAAGTGTAGTTACTGCTGTGGGTCTGGAGTCACCTGTAGGCCCAGACCAGGTAAGGACAGCAGATTTCCTTCCCTAAAGGACATTAGTGAACCAGATGGGTTTTTATAACAATCAATAATAGCTAGTTTCAGTAATGGTGCTATGAAACTTTCAATTCCAGATTTTTATTAATTAATTGAATTTAAATTCCACCAGCTGCTGTCATGGGATCTGAACCCGTGTCCCCAGGGCATTAGCCTGGACCTCTGGATTACCAGTTCAGTGACATTACCACTACGCCACCATCTCACATTAACATCTCATCAAAAGGACAGGGCAGTACTCCCTTAGTACTCCAGTGGAGTGTCAACCTTGACTTTTGGCTCCAGTCCGGGAGTGGGACTCCAGAGGTTTGAGAAGTTGTGATACAAAATGGTGCCCATTACAGTGAAGTGTTAACCTTTGAGGTTTATACTGTAAAATGAAGAAGAGTTGTTGATGTATATCTTTGGGCATTTTTGAATAGAATTTTACTTCATTTACTTCACTGTTTTTCATGCCAAATGCTGTTCCACCATCAACACTGAAGTAAACAAAAGGGCACTAAAGAAAAGAAATTGCATTTATATGATTTTTTTCACAACTTCAGGACATCCCAAAGTACTTTACAGCCAATAAAATACTTTTGAAGTGTAGTTACTGTTGTAATGTAGAGAAATGTGGCAGCCAATTTACGCACAGAAAGGTGCTATAAACTGTCATCTTACTGTAGTCTTGAAAGAATTTTTACTGCAACATTTAGACCCTGCTTTATTCATTTTTTTAGGTTTTTGTTTGCCCCTCCAATAACCCTTTTAATGTGTCTCTACACATTCCTTTATTCATCCTAATGAGCTGCTTTCCCTATCTCTCAGCAGAATTTGCGCAAATTGTTTTCCCTTGTTATTTCACTTTAAATTTATTTGTTAATCCATTTAAGGTCACATGTGTTAACTTTGAGCTTCTTCATTTTAGGGATGTATTTATCCTGCATGCTCAGCTTTACACCTTTAAAAGCGTTCAAACTTGTGTTCTGTTGAAATGCTGTTGAACAACCTGCTCAAATATACTTGTTTTATTTGTTTCCTTATTTCTTTGAATTTAGCAAATTTAAAGTTATATACTTGCCTCCTGATCTTAGATATATCTGAATTTTTGATCATGTTAGACTTGTGTTCTAGGTGTGCTGTGTTTTCCATTTCCAGTATATTATCAAGGTTATTAACAAACTCCAGATCAAAATGAGCCTCTAATGGTTTTCTTGGCGCACTGGGATCAGGAAGAAATCATGCATTACCTTTTCCGACTCTGCCTACAAAGGACTTGTGTTTTCCCAGTTTATATTTGGTTGATTGAAGTTTCCTATAAAAATAATGTTCCTGTTCTCATATACCTTTCCTATCTCTTATGCTGATCTGATTGTCAGTAGCATATCCCTAGTGTTAGCTTGGATCTTTTCATATTTCAGATGTTTAACTAGAATAGTTAATTTTGTAGCTTTCTCGCTCTCACAGATCACCTTCATTTATTTCCATTTTCTTCTTCCTCTTGTGTTCACTTTGGTTTTTTTTCTTAAGACTCACTGTCACTGCCCCGCCTATCTAATTTAAATTATTCTTGATTGCTTTCTCAATATTCCTCACAAGTCTCTTTACTTCTACTTAATTTAGGTGTCTCCTGTAACAGTCCCTGTTAATTTTGAAATGATTCCCAATTAGTTATTAAGATTGCACTGTTTTTTAAATAGCATGTTGCCAGTCACATTTACATTCTGGTGAATTTTCCTCCTTTCCAAAACATTCTAAGTATATCAGAGGAGAACATTACTTTGCACTCCTTATCCTTTTTGAGGAAATCCTCATATGTGACATTTAAAACTCATGTGTATTTCTGCTAATGTTTCTACCCTTATGTGAACTATTACTGTGTACCTTCCAACCTTTCCTCATTTGGCACGACTCTAGAATACTCTGTTACTGCAATCTTCCGATGACTTCGAACATGTATTTTAGAGGCGGAGGTTAAAGATCCCATAGCATTCCAATTAAAGGACAAGGAGTTTTTCCTGTGCCCTCAGCAATATTTCCCCACAATCAATGCCACCAGATTAACTATTCACCCAACTCATTACTGTTTGTTCAAAGTTGCTAGGAGAGAATGGCTTCCATGTTATCTCACCAACTTGAATTGTTGAATGATAATTTTCTTTAATCCACAGACTGGAGATCTGAATTTATATTTTTTTAAAAGACATTTAAAAAAAGAACAGATAGAAGATGACTTTGCTAACAGCTTAGGATGGCCATCTAATCTGCAACACTGTATCCTACATTGCAAGGCCTGTGAGGAGGGAGATGAAATGTCTGCTCATTCCCCAGCAAGAACCAAGACCCAGGAAGTTTAAGGGAACTGCTTATATAATAAAAGCCAAATACTGCAGATGCTGGAAATCTGAAAAAAATAAGTTCTGGAAATACTCAGCAGGTCTGGCAGCATCTGTGGAGAGAGAAGCAAAGTTCATGTTTCAGGTCTGTGACCTTTCATCAGAACCGGCAAAGGTTAGAAAAGAATTAGGTTTTAGGCAAGTGAAGAGGAGGGGGGTGGGGGAGAAAACAAAGGGGAAGGTGTTTGATACGGCAGGATAACAAAGCTGTCCTGGGGCAAGGTTAAATAGCAAAGCTGTCCTGGGACAAAGGCAAAGCGTGTGTTAATGCTTTTGGTGAAAGACAAAACATTTGTCCAGAGAGACCGTAAATAGCGGAATAATGAGCAGCTCTGACTACATGAAAAGCAGACACATGGCTAAAAAATAAAATATTAAAAAAGGGCCAGTCATGCTCTGAAGTTATTGAACTCAATGTTCAGTCCACAAGGCTGTAGAGTGCCTAATCGAAAGATCAGGTGCTGCTCCTCGAGCTTGCATTGACGTTAATTGGAACACTGGAGCGGACCAAAGACAGAAATGTTGGCATGAGAGCAGGGGGGAGTGTCGAAATGGCAAGCAACCAGAAGCTCGGGGTCATGCTTTCAGACTGAATGGAGGCGTTCAGCAAAGTGGTCACCCAAACTGCATTTGGTCTCCCCAATGTAAAGGAGACCACATTGTGAGCTGCGAATATAGTAAACTGAATTGAAAGTACAAGTAAATTGCTGCTTCACCTGAAAGGAGTGCTTGGGGCCTTGGATAGTGAGGAGAGAGGAGGTAAAAGGGCAGGTATTACACCTTCTGCAATTGCATGGGAAGGTGCTGTGGGAAGGGGACGAGGTGTCGGGGGTAATGGAGGAGTGGACCAGGGTGTTGCAGAGGGAACGATCCCTTTGGAATGCTGAAGGGGAAGATGCATTTGGTGGTGGCATCACACTGGAGGTGGCGGAAATGGCAGAGGATGATCCTCTGGATGGGGAGGCTGGTGCGGTGGAAAGTAGGACAAGGGGGGGATCCCTGCCGCGTTTCAGGGAGGGAGGAAAAGGCGTGAAGGCAGAAGTGTGGGAAATGGGACGGACACAGTTGAAGGCCCTGTCAACCATAGTGGGGGGGAATCCTTGGTTAAGGAAAAAGGAAGACATATCAGAGGTGCTGTTGTGGAAGGTTGCATCATCAGAGCATATGCGTCGGAGACGGAGAAACTGGGAGAATGGAATGGAGTCCTGACAGGAGGCAGGGTGTGAAGAAGTGTAGTCAAGGTAGCTGTGGGAGTTGGTGTGCTTATAATGAATATTAGTGGACAGGGAGTCAGAGTAGTCGAGGAAGGAAAGGGAAATGTCGGAGATGATCCATGTAAAGGCAAGAGAAGGGTGGAAATTGGAAGCAAAGTTGATAAAGTTTTCCAGTTCGGGGTGGGAGCAGGAAACGGCACCGGTACAGTCATCAATGTACCAGATAAAGAGTTGTTGGACAGTGCCTGAGTAGGACTGGAACAAGGAATGTTTGACATATGCCACAAAAAGACAGGCATAACTAGGACCCATACGGGTACCCATAGCAACACATTTTACTTGAAGGAAGTGCGTGGAGTTGAAGAAGTTGTTCAATGTGAGAACAAGTTCAGCCAGGCAGAGGAGGGTGGTGGTGGATGGGGACTGGTTGGACCTCTGTTCAAGGAAGAAGCGGAGAGCCCTCAAACTGTCCTGGTGAGGGAGGGAGATGTAGAGAGATTGGACGTCCAGAGTGAAAAGGAGGCTGTTAGGGCCAGGAAACTGGAAATTGTCAAAATGACATAGGGTGTCAGAAGAGTCATAGATGTAGGTGGGAAGAGACTGGAACAGCAGAGAAAAGACAGAGTCAAGATAGGAAGAAATATGTTCAGTGGGGCAGGAACAGGCTGAAACAATGGGTCTGCCAGGATAGTCCTGTTTGTGGATTTTAGGAAGGAGGTAGAAGCGGGCTGTCCGGAGTTGCGGGACTATGAGGTTGGAAGCTGTAGAGGGAAGATCTCCAGAGGAGATGAGGTCAGTGACAGTCCTGTGGACAGTCGCTTGATATTTGGTGGTAGTGTCATGGTCCAGAGGGAGGTAGGAAGAAGTGTCTGTGAGTTGGTGCTCAGCCTCTGCAAGGTAAAGGTCGGTACGCCAGAAAACAACAGCACCACCCTTGACTGCAGGTTTGATCACAATGTCGGGGGTTAGACCTGAGAGAACGGACTGCAGCAAGTTCAGAGGGAGACAGGTTAGAGTGAGTGAGGGGAGCAGAGAAATTGAAATGGCCGACGACTCGCCGACAGTTCGCAATGAAAAGATTTAGAGTGGGTCAGAGGCCAAAGGGAGGAGCCCAGGTGGAGGGAGAATGCTGGAGACGGGTCAATGGGTCTGCTGGTCGGGGGGAGGACTCCTGGTCAAAGAAGTGAGCACGGAGACGAAGGGGACAGAAGAAGAGCTCAACGTCATGCCGAGCGCGAAATTCATTCAGGTGGGGGCATAAGAGGATAAAACTGAGTCCTTTGCTGAGTACAGATTGTTCAGCATCAGAAAGGGGAAGGTCAGAGGGTATCATGAATACACAGCAAGGGGTAGATCAGAAGGGATGGGGTCAGAACGAAGTGAAGAGGAAGAAGGATCTGGAGGGGCTAGTCCTCATCAGCTGCTAGGGCTTGCGTTCCTTAACGCCTGAAAGGAAGAAAAAAAGTTTTTTGTTAATGCGTCAGATAAGACGAAGGATGAAATAAAACTGCGGAGTAGAACAGCTTTGAGATAAGGTGCTTCTGGAGAGAGAGATCCAGTGTGTACATGTGGCGGTGCATAGCACTGAGTGTGGATCTCAGGATGCGGTGAGAGCAGAAGTCCGAGGAACGTTGTATTTCTTGGAGATACCTGTAATCCTAGGTGAATTTAAAACACGAAGGATGAAACTTCAGTTGGAACCCACGTGGAATAAGTCAGAGCTGGAGACAGTCACTGAGGACGGAGATGTGGCTGTGAAAATGAGTTTTGGTAGACATTTTATCAAACACCAGGAGGGAAATAGAAAGCAATGAAGATGATCAAGGTAAAAGAGACATTTCCAGCATCTGCAGTATTCTGCTTTTATTTTAGTGTTTAATTCACTGCCACTTCCCTTCTTGAAGAAGTACTACTCTTCACTCCGACATGATTTTCGTTTGTCTCTTTTACCTCGTTCACCTTCAATGCTTTCACAGCCCTGAAATGTCAACTTTGCTTCTCTCTCCATAGATGCTGCCAGACCTGCTGAGTATTTCCAGAACTTTTTGTTTGTGTAAGGGAACTGCTTGTTCTTTTTTGTTTAGCATGAAGAAATACTGCTAACTGCTATGTTTGAATCACTGAGTGTCTGTCATGTGACAAGCCCCTTCCCATCTGTGGTTTTAAGCTTGTGTTTCTCTACAACCAAAAAGAAGAAACTTCTGAACTCTGACACATGCAGACCTAAGTGGGGGTCCCTCTCTCTTGCTCTCCATTTTAGCTTACAAGCTTCAAATCCTGCTTGTTGACTGACCACCTTTGCATACTCGGGCTACAATCAGAAACACCGTTGGAGGAAATCATCCATATCCCTGTCTCCAAGAGACCCATCAAACCAATCATCTACCTCTTCAAACTAAAAGCCTCAGGACCACGAAATTCAGCTAGAAGCCAGCTGAATCACTAACCCCCACAGACTGTATACCCCTTTTTTTCCTATGGACTCTAACTCAACCAATCTACTTTTCCCCACCCTGTAACCTATTTGTGTGTGTGTGAGAGTGAAAGTTGCGCATAGTTTATTATTTTCATTAGTTCGTTTTAGGTACAATAAAGTTAACCTCTTTCTTTGTTAAACTCAAGAAAACCTGTCTAATTGGTTTTTTGTTATGATCATAGCAAGTAAGTAATCAAACACCTACTGAATTAGCCAGTACATCCACTTTAAGAAAGAATTAAACCTGTTGTGGTCAAACAAGGAGAGGGAACAGAGGGAAGTCCTTCGACCCCTCCTCACTTGACTGGAACAATGAAGTCAATGCACTCTAAACATCATTGGGGGTAATTTTAACTTTGAATGATAGTTTTCCTTGCACAATGATCAGCTTGACCACTGGTTAAACACCTCGCTTGATTTTTGTTTCCATTAAAGTCAAAGGAAATAAAAATTGGGAAATGTAATCAGGCTGTCAATTTGCGATCACCTGTTTTACACTATTGCAAAAAGTCAAAATGGCCTCTTCTGTGTGAAGTGCATTGAGATATTTCAAGGACAGTAACAGGATCCAAATAAATGCAATGTTTGGCTTCATGCTTACATTGGAATATTTTTCATCTGATTAATATTTTCTACTTTAATTAATTATATACTCATTATTTTATATAATAATCATTTCCTGTTTTAGCAACAAAATTCACTACATTTCTAAATAGCAATTGCCATCTGTTACTGACCTGGCTGGGAATAACTGAAAAATAGTTAACCTTTATGTCTCTCCTTTCTCCACAGCTGAAAATGTAAACATTTGATTTACAATACATTGACAATTGTTGTAAATGGCAAAGGTTCCATGGCCAATCTTTGGGTTTATTCCACTTGTTGCAATTCCCCAATTGGAACTACTACAATTAGTCAAATATTTACAATTTTCCTCCTACCGTCTGGCCATTTCACCTTCCCATTTTTATCCCATGAACTCCTGTGAGGGATTTTAAAAAGTATATCCTCAAGTCTAAATGTGTACTATCAACTACATTACTATCACCATCACCAATGATATCTGTAACTGTGCATGGGCAGTTAGATTGAACATTATACTGAGCAGGAACTAGAACTGCCAAAGATTATTATAGAATCATGGACTGGTAGTCATTCTGGAATATCTAGTTTCAAACTGAAGAATTCATTGAGCACCATCCTTTCAACAATCTTTCATAAACTTATTTTCAAAATGTTTATATGATTGTTTGCTCTGCAGAGAATTTGAATATTTGGCTAATACTGACATGTATGGGACTTGCACATTGTTAATTGAACACTAGATGGTCCCCTGATAAAAGTAAGCACATTGTAGCAATTCCATTCCAAGGTCTCTCTTGTACTGCTTTTGTTATTCCTTGATGGGAATATTCTAGAGGGTTTGGCAATAAACAAGTTAGTTTCTGCCACTGCAATTTCGAGTGTTTCTTTGCAGATTACAAATATTTAACCTGCTCAAATTAACTCAAAGATCAAAGGATCTATGTAATCGAAGTTATCAGATGGATGGTTAGAAAATATTTTTAGTATTAGAAAATGTGAATTAGATACTCTTGCTGCCCAGTCAGAGGTTTGTAAGTATCACAAAGTTTAGTATACATTCAGTTAAACTGATAGTGACACTGCATAATCCTAAATGTTGCTGCACCTATTCCAGTCTGGTGACTACTGGCAAAAACAGTAGTAAAACAGGCGCTCTCTAATGCCAGCTGGCTTCCTATATCTTAAATATATACAAAATTGAACACTCTTAGTGCTGAAGTAGGTACTGGAATCAGTGAAAAAAAGTCCTATTACAAAGCCTTCCAATGCTACATTACACAAGCTATGCATTTGTCCGAACACAAGAAATGTTTTTAATAAACAACCTTATGTCTCCAAAACATGATTATTTACACAATGTACTTTGTAAGGAGCCTTAATATTTTGAATGAAAGGACCCATTTACAGTTTGTGTTATAATCAGCCAGAGCAATAGGCTGTGCAATATCGTACAAAGCTTGGAAAAAATCTTCAAAAAGGCCTACAAATGTCAATTATAGAATGAACAAACAGCAGATTTTGTATTGCAATGTTACAGAAGGAAGATAGATATAATAATGAAACGCCTCAAATCCATTATATAAGATATGAGAAGGAAATGGTATTGAAAAATGAAAGAAAGCAAGTTTTACAAGAGAGTAATTAAATCAGAGTTTCTCAGTAGTAATGTACAATATTGTATGCACAATTCAGCCATTAAATACTGATTTGCTTACACTTTTAGTGTATCTGCAATGATGCATAAAATTTATAAATATGAACAATCACATTAATGCATGCGCAAATAAATTGGTTAAAAACCTGTTCGTTGCCAAGACGGAAAAAGATCAATTAATTGTTGATCTCAAAAAATTAAAATTCAAACTTACATGCTATCAGTGTGAATAAAATACAAAGTTTATCATATTTACCTTAGCACAGAGCATAGCCAGGCTGCATGTTAACAAAACAGATAATTAAAATATTAACTGAGGAAATATGCCCCAAACTAAAAGCATGAGATGTGCATTTTCATTATTCTGACTCACTATTACTATTAAATGTAATCTTGGGAACAGAATAAAGTGGTTGATCGTTCTTTGATCATAACAAATAAATATTAAACTTTATACTTCAGCATTATACAACTGTTAAGTATTTTGAATCCTGGAACTTCCTACCTACAGCACTGTGGTATACCTACTCAACATGGACTGCAGCAGTTCAAAAAGGCAGCTCACCACCACCTTCTCAAGGGCAATTAGGAATGGGCAATAAATACTGGCCTTGTCAGCGATGCCCACATCCCACGAATGAACAACAAAAAAGAACTACCATTTTTTAAACTGCATTTTCAAAGCCTCATTTGGATCCCCTCTGAATAAGGTATATCAGAACTGAACCTGCTACCCCAATCACTGATCTGTTTAACCTGTAACTCAACATTATATCAACTGGCTCCAGTTTGTAAAAGATGAGGCTGTTGCTTTCGTGTCATGTACTTTCCTATGGACCAGACCATCAGCTTATAATGCTTATAAATTTGATGCAGCGTTTTAGCTACAGGATGATAGCTAATTGAACTGTAAATGAGAAGTTGTAAAACAAGGAGAGCTGTGTACATTGATTCAAAAATCAATTGTAAGTTTCTTCATTCCACAGCATTTAAGCTAGAGATTTGACTTCCAAATCAGTCACAGTATAAACATAGTGGGCTGAATTTTATAAGTATATAAAGTAAAATACGAAAAAAATGGCAGCCTACCCACGCCAGCCACACGCCAAAGAGCCATTGCGAGTCCAAGCGTGGTCACTTAAATAGCCGGGGTGGGCCACCGCACCCGCCACCCCACCTATCACTAGGAGGGAGTGGGCTGTCCACCCCCGACAATGGCGCCAGCCGCCTGTGCACAGGCACTGACGCCATTTTAAAGGGCTGTTAGCCCTACCAGCATATTTAAATATTTAAAGAACGATTTATTGAAATATACATATCTTTTGCTCCTCTCCCAGTCCCCCCATAACAATTAAATTAATTATTTGCCCTTCACCCCCAAAACACTTACCTTTACCATCTGACCTTACCACCACCCCCCCCCCCCAAAATGCACAAACTTTAAACTATAACCCTTCCCACCATCCCCTACACCCATGATGTTAATTTGACCCTGTTCCCCACCCACCCCCAAACCCCCGCACTGAGAAACTTACCTCCTCCCCTCTCCCCTCCAGTGTTGCGTCTCGTTTCCCCAGACGGGGATCTGAAGGCGCGGGAGTGCTGGCCACCTGGCCGAAGATCGCAGAGGGACATCCAGAGGAGACAGGAGAGTAATTAATTCAGGTATTTAATTTATTTAAATATTTATATTGCGGTCCCATTGTCCAGTGGTCTTGCCGCCACCGATAATATCGGGCCCTGCCGGTGTCGAGGTCCGTGGCGGTTCTCATCCGGGGCCATCTTCAGGCACACCCCCACCCCCACCACAGATCCCAACGTCAAGGGCTCCTTAAAATCCAGCCAAGTATTGTATTGAAGTTAGGATGCTCCTAACCAATTCTCCATAGAATACTGAATGTAAAAGACCATATACATTGATTTTAACAACTTTTGACACAACGGGCGATCAATATTTTCCTCCTTATTTAATCAGTAATGGAAAATATCACAATGACATAATAATAATACAATTTGGTGTGCTACTGAATCCTACCAGACAAGAAATCTATCAGTTTCAATTGTTGGTCTGTGTTAACCAATCTCAGCTTGTATGGCAATTAGGGCACATCAATTGACCTGAGCATCATTTGGCTCAAGGACAGAAAGAACAGCCAGAATCCACTTGCAAATGGTATCCAGTAATTTCTGCTGGAAAGTGAGTAAATGAAGATTAGATTGGTCTTGGCTGTGGCGGCCCACAGGTGAAGCATACCAGCAATCACTCAACCCATACATGAAAATGGCTGAATGGGAAAGAAACCAGAGGGCTTCAGACACCAATGGAATTCTACCTGAGCAACTACCTTCAGAGAAGTAAGAAAATGGAGAATATGGGGAGGAGAGGAGAGCAACAAAAGAAAGTGCTTTCAAAAAAGAAAAAAATTACCATATTTTAATGTTTCTATAGATACAGTTACTCATATTCAATATGCGGCAGCCTAAAACATTTTCAGTTTTGCAAATTTGTGCATTGCATATAATTACCAGAAACATGTTCACTTTGCATTGACTTAATTCCACAATTAACATGACAAACGTAATTAGAATCATGACTTCAGTCTGCTTGAACAGCAATTTATACCTGGAAAATTGTATTTTTTTTAAATAAAGCCTTTCAGTAATTCTGCTGCTGAAGGGAATTATCAGAATTCTCAACATTTGTTCAACAGCAAGATGTAATGCTTTCCATTTATTAGATGCTACAAATTATAATGTTTACATGTTTACAAATTGTTATGGAAAATTCTTATGGTGTTAATGTAACCATAATAAGGAAAGACCCAAAATAAAACCTTTTGAAAGTAGCATATTAAAAGACATATAATTAAAGTAAGCATAGAAAGCATAAATCTCAATATTTCTCTAAAACTGACTGAAATCAAAGCATAAAAATTGCTCTTCAAAAGTACAACTATCAAACCACTGTTCTCATTTTGTGACATTTCCATTTGTTGCAGTAAAATTGCCTGCCAGAGCATGATCCAGTTTCATTCAGCCATTTTTTCCCCTCTTCCAGTTAATAGCTGTTACCATCAGTCTAGCACTCCTATACAAACACCACTACTTAATTTACTGGTCCATTTGATAAAGGTTATACTTAAAATAAAGAAACCTGATGTAAAGATTTCCCCAGAATTCTAAATTATCAAAAGGCAAACATGATTAAGTATATTTTGTAAATTTAAAGTAAGTAGTCTAACTGATTTGTTCAACCAGTAGCTCGATGGTATATAAATTATATAAAGGCAGGTCATGTACTACTGAGGTTATAAACCAATCCCATTAAGTCCGACAGTAATATGAAAAGACATGCAAATATCAAACCATGCGTATATTTGCCTACCTAGCAAATTAATGCACTCCAAAAGTTATCTATTGTGTGACAATTCTAAAATATTGAGTGATAAGGTGCTATATAAATGTAAATATTATATAACATTCAGCAAGAGGAAATGGTGTGATCCATATTTTAAAAATATACTTACGCCTTTTCTGTGAAACTGCTTGCAAACATGCTGTCACAATATCGCTGTTCTTCTGTAGTTTATGTGAAAGATTGTCTTTTCTCCTTAACTGACGAACCAGCTTTGCAGACTGCACAGCAATTCTATATTTTAGCTCTTCTTCAATTCGCTTTAGCTCATCTATATCTGTTAACAAGAAAATTAAATTTGTAAGGATGATGTCAAGATAATTTTAATTACTGCAATAATTACTGGTAATAAGTTGTTTCCATATCCCTTGAATTTTGTGTTCCACTAATTTTGCTGAGAATTCTTTATTTCAATATTATCTAGTTACATCTAGTAAAATAGCTCATGTTTCAGATTTTATTTGAAATTGCCAAATGTTACGCTCTTCAGTGTGGAAGACCCTCCTTCATGTATTTGTCACTGAAGTACTTGATAAAGAGATGACACCAGGTGATGTATTTCTTGACATGTGCACTGTGAAATCAGAGACATCTCGTGACATGAATCAAGTCAAATCACGAACTTAAATTATTGCTAAGAACCGTACTCAATTCTAATTCTTATATGGGATGTGGGCAAAGCTGGCAAGGCTGCATTTGTTGCCTATCCCTAATTGCCCTTGAGAAGGTTATGGTGAGCTGCCTTCTTGGACCGCTGCAGTCCATCTGGTGCTGGTACTCCCACAGTGCTGTTAGGAAGGGAGTTCCAGGATTTTGACCCAGTGACAGTGAAGGAAAGGCAATGGTGTGTGGCTTGGAGGGGAATTTGCAGGTGGTGGTGTTCCCATGCAACTGCTGCCCTTGTCCTTCGAGCTGGTAGAGGTTGCGGATTTGGAAGGTCCTGTTGAAAGAGCCTTGGTGAGTTGCTGCATTGCATCTTGTATCTAGTGCACGTTACTGCCACTGTGCATTGGTGGCAGAGGGAGTACATGTTTAAGTTTGTGGATGGGGTGCCAAGCAAGCAGACTGCTATGTCCTGGATGGTGTCAAGCTTCTTGAGTGCTGTTGGAGCTACACTCATTCAGGCAAGTTGGGAGTATTACATCACACTCCTGACTTGTGCCTTGTAGATGTTGGACAGGCTTTGGGGAGTCAGGAGGTGAGCTACTCACTTCAACATTCTTCATCTCTGACCTGCTCTTGTCGCCGCAGACCAGTTCAGTTTCTGGTCAATGATAACCCCCAGGATGTTGATAATGTGGGATTCAGTGATAGTAATACCATTGAATGTCAAGGGGAGATGGTTAGATTCTCTTTTGTTGGAGTTGGTCATTGCCTGGCACTTGTGTGGCACAAATATTATTTGCCACATATCAGCCCAAACCTGAATGTTGTCCAGGTCTCATTGCAAATGGACATGGACTGCTTCAGTACCTGAGGAGTTGCGAATGGTACTGAACATTGTGCTATCATCAGCAAACATTCCCACTTCTGACCTTTTGATTGAGGGAAATTGTTATTACAGATACATAACGTTTACGAGATGGGACTAAATCCTGTAGCACACTTTCAAATGTTAGTGACAAATGTTCTGATCTCAATTGACTATCTCACTATCAAGACCAGAATCTCAATCTGTCATGCTCCCATTTCCATTGTCTTTTCAACTCGCGTGGTGTCATTTAACACAGAGATTTGACAATCAGATGTAAGGCGCAATATCTTGAGTTTTAATGTGGACCCATTAGAGTAACATTTTACGGCTGTGTCATACGTTATCTCTCAATCGTGTCCACCGAAGTCCCATATGTCTGAATAGACATTAAGTTTACCCTCAAGGTCCACAAATTACCCGTGAGCTCACTGCTGCTTAGTCAAGTGCTGTATCAATTTGGTTCAGTTCCTGACATTAATGGCATAGAAGGATTCGATCATTCGCATATATGCACACCGCTGTTTAAGAACACATCAAACTAGACAAGATGACCTTTATGTTTAGTCTTCCCCCTTTACTATCTATGGCAACAAAGTTAAATATAAACGCTTGCACTTGCATTTTTTCCACTGCAATGAGCTCCGGTGATCCAGGAGCTGGTCTACATCATTAACATATTAGTCGGCCAAAATCTAACATACGCCTCAAAGCACCCATGGCCTCTTCCGGACCACTTTATTTCAGTCACACTGGTTTGGAAGGCTAGGTTGGCTATCAATTGTCATGTACATTTTTCTTTGACGCCTATAATTTTCCTGACAATATTTTGCAGCTTACTTGCTTAACTTAGAACAACTTGTCCCCAGGTACTATTTTTGGATTAATGAATTAACAGTGAAAATGGGTCCCTAACATGAGCTGGATCTACACTCCACTCTTTGGAAATTCAAAGCCACTGAAAGCTATTTGTTTCAGTCGTCTTCAGATTGATATTGCCACTTTGCATTGGCACTTTGCCGAACTCAAACTGGTAGCATAATGCAGTCGGAACTAAGGACACGTTTTGTTCGGGGAACGATGTCTACAGAGATCAAAAAGAATTTCGTTAAAAAAATACCTTTTTGTGCCAGGTACTGCATCTGATGTTTTATAGTGTATTGTTCCTGAAATTCCTGCAGGAACATAGATCCAGAATTACTCCTTCCCAGAAAAGCATCGGAACTGGAGGTCTCCGTTGAACTATCCACACTGTCAATGCCTCGACTGCTGTACGTGCAAGAGTCATAGAGTTCGGTCAACAGACAGTCCACTATGGAAGAAGTTCGCCTACAAGCGATACTTTCCATTCCAGACTGGCGTTCTCTGCCCCGATTGTCAATGTGGGATCCCGTCGCTTTTTCCGTGCCGATCGCCACTTTCGACCAGTGCTGCGTTGGCATTAAAGTTGAGGATGACACAGGCGATGGTGGAATGTTTCCGCTGTCCTTCGACAGAAAGGGGCCTTGGGTTATTCTCTGGGAATCGACAATGTGCATCCACTGCTGCAAGCCGGACCGCCCGTCCGAGCTACTGCAGACAGAGTTCACGAAGGTGCCATTCTCTTCTTCTGAACAATTTCCATTAGAGATATCGACTTCAGAGAGTTCATTTTGCGAGATACGAATAGAAGCAGCCATTCCTACGCCACTCGCTGCTGATCTGCTACAAACTTCCCAACTCCTGACCAGGTAGATCGGGAGCTAGTTCCGGGTCCTCACCATTGCACAGTCTGGGGAGGTAGTCTCAGCGCGCCCTCGATTTAGCCTTTTGTTCCTGGCTCACATTATATTTTTTGTGATTTCAGCAAGAATACTTTGTTTAATATGGCCTTTTTAAACATATCTTAAAGTACATTGTGTTGATGGTATCTTTGTTGAAATCATGGACGTCCAGCTTCCCCACGACACCCATGGCACATTCTGTCTGTTACAATTTGCTCCAGGTAAATTTCGTGTTATGGTTTGCAGTCAACTGCAGATAAAACTTACCAAGACCAGAATATAATATAAAAAAATACATGGCGGTAATTAAATAAATTCAAGAGCAAAATACTTTGTGTTCGATCAAGAGCGATTTTTCAGAAAGCTTGTTCTAAGTGTAAATTTGAATAACAATCCTAAAAATTAAACGTAATTTTATTCATTAATATATGATCAATACATAATTAAAACCATTCAAATGGTAGATACATATCTATATATTCATATTAGATAAATCAGAAGGCATCGACATTACTATCTCGCGCTGACATTTGTATGGTTATTTTTAAAAATGAAATCCATAATTTAAAAGAAGTTTTCTGAACAGCCCAGTTAAGATTACAATTACAAACAAAGGCTCTTCAAGAGACAAGCTGTTTGATTCCAATCTTATCTAGTTACACTTAAAATTGGCAAATAAACGATGTGTTAATTTGTAAGCGGGAGAAGCTGACTTTGGTCCAAGTAAGTGGCTTTCAGAATATTAATGAAACCACTCAATATATCGTACGTGATGTTGTGCTGGTGCATGAAATCAGCACTCAGTCTGTTTATTGATGCTGAGCGACTATTGTGAGTTCCTTGCACTAGCTTTCCGCCTATGATTTATGGGAAATGGTCTGTTGTTTGGGTGTGTTGCACTTAAGTACGCAATAAGATGTTATCTCTTCCTTGCTTTTGCACATTAGAAGTTTGTTCAGATATTATTCAGGAAATCGGTCGACATGACGTTTTAAGATTGGAGATAGTTCCTTCCTGGCTGAAATTCTCACATATAATTGTCAGGAGAAAGTCTGAGTGGTTAGCTTCTTTCCTAACACATAAAAAGCTATCTATTTGCATGTTAAGGATCAGCAAATCCACTTATTCTTGGTATCATGTTTGATGCTGAGATGAGCTTTTGACCACACATCCGCACCATCGCTTAGAACGCCTATTTCCACCTCCATAACATCACCCAACTTTGCCCCTACCTCAGCTCCTCTGCTGTTAAAACCCTCATTCATGCCTTTCTTACCTCTAGACTTGACTATCATAGAACGGTTGCAGCACAGAAGGAGGCCATTCAGCCCAAAGTTTCTGTGCCAGCTATCTGCAAGAGCATATCACCTAGTCCGACTTCTCTGCCTTTTCCCGATATCTGCAAAGTTTTTCTCTTCAGATTCTTATCCAGTTCTCTTATTCAGATTCTTATCCAGGTCTCGTTTGAATCTGCCTCCACCACACTCTCAGGCAGTGCATTCCAGATCCTAACCACTCACTGTGTAAAAATGTTTTTCCTCATATCGCTGTTGCTTCTTTTGCCAATCACCTTAAATCAGTGTCCTCTGGTTCTGGATCCTTCCACCAATGAAAACAATTTCTCCCTATCTACTCTATCCAGACCCCTCATGATTTTGAACATCTCTATTAAATCTCCTCTTAATTTTCTCTTCTCTAAGGAAAACAGCCTCAGCTTCTCCAATGTACCCGCGTATCTGAAGTCCCTCATTCCTGTGAATCTTTTCTGCACTCCCTGCAATGTCTTAACATTCTTCCTAAAGTGTGATGTCCACAAATGGACCGAACCAGTGTTTTATACAGGTTTATAATAACTTCCATGTTTTTGTACTCTATGCCCCTATTTATAAAGCCCAGGGTCCCATATGCTTCATTAACCACTTTCTCAACCTGCTGTGCAACCTTCAATGATTGTTCACATATTCCCAGGTCCCTCTGCTCCTGCACCCCCACTCCCCACCCCTTTAGAATTGTACCCTTTAATTTATATTGCCTCTCCTTGTTCTTCCTACCAAAATGAATCACTTCACAGTTTTTGGCATTGAATTTCATCTGCCACTTGTCAGCCCATTCCACCAGCCTGTCTATGTCCTCTTGAAGTTTATCACTATGCTCCTCACAGTTCACAATACTTCCAAGTTTTGTGTCATCCGCAAGTTTTGAATTTGTGCCCTATACACCCAAGTCTAGGTCATTAATATATATATATCAAGAAAAGCAGTGTCCTAACACCGACTACTGGGGACTCCCACTATAAACCTTCCTCCAGCCCAAAATATAACAGTTCATAACTACTCTGTATTTCTGGTCACGCAGCCAATTTTGTATCCATGCTGCTACTGTCCCTTTAATCCCATGGGCTTCAACTTTGCTGACAAGCCTGTTAGTGGCACTGTATCAACTGCCTTTTGGAAGTCCATGTCCACCATGTCAACTACATTACTCTCATCAACACTCTTAGTTACCTCATCAAAAAACTCAAGCAAGTTAGTTAAATACAATTTTTGCTTAACAAATCCATGCTGGCTTCCCTTAACTAATTTACATTTGTCCAAGTGACTATTAAATTTGTCCCTAATCATCATTTCTAAAAGCTTTCCCACCACCGAGGTTAAACTGACTTGTAGTTGCTGGGCTTGCCCTTATGGCCTTTTTTGAACAAGGATGTAACATTTGCAATTCTCCAGGCCTCTGGCACCACACCTGTATCTAAGGAGGATCAGAAGATTATGGCCATTTTTCAATTTTTAGCCCATCCAGTGTCTCAACTACTTCCTCTTTCAACATAACTTGGGCAGCATCTTCTTATTTGGTAAAGACAAATGCAAAGTATTCATTTCATACCTCAGCCATGCCTTCTGCCTCCATGCATAAATCCCCTTTTAGGTCCCTAATCGGCCCCACTTCTCCTTTTACCACCCTTTTACTATTTATGTGCCGATAGAAAATGTTTAGATTCCTTTTTATGTTAGTCACGAGTCTCTTCTCATATTCTCTCTTTGCTTCTCTTACTTGTTTTTTTCACTTCCTCTCAACCTTGTATATTCAGCCTGTTTCTTAATTGTATTATCCACCTCACATCTGTCAAATGCACCCTTTTTCTGCTTCATCCTATTCTCTATCTCTTTCAACATTCAGGGAGCTCTGGATCTGTTTGCCCCACCTATCTCCCTCATGGGAATGTACCTTTACTGTACCCGAACTATCCCCTCTTTAAAAGCAGCCCATTGTTTAGTTACAGTTTTGCCTTCCAATCTTGGATTTTAATTTACTTGGGCCAGATCCACTCTCACTCCATTGAAATTGGCCCTCCCCCAATTAATTATCTTTACTCTGGATTGCTCCCTGTCCTTTTCCATAGCTAACCTAAACCTTATGATACTACGGTCACTGTCCCCTAAATGTTCAGCTACTGACACTTGTTTCACTTGACCCACCTCATTCCCCAGAACCAGATCCAGCAATACCTCCTTCCACATTGGACTAGAAACATACTGATGTAGAAAGAAACATACTGATGTAGAACTATTCCAATACTCTTGGATGATTCCCACATTCTACCTTGCATAAGCGTGATGTCATCTGAAACTTTACTGTCTTGTCCTTACTCACGCCAAGTCCTGTTAACCCATCACACCTGTGCTCGCTGATCTACACTGGCTTCTGGTTAAGCAATGACTTGATTTTAAAATTCTCATCCTTGTTATCAAATCCCTGCATGGCCTCATTCCTCATCTCTATAATTTCCTCCAGCCCCACAGCACAGCCCACCGAGATATCTGAGTTCATCCAATTCTGTCCTCTTCAGTATGCTCAATTTTAATCACTCCGCCATTGGTGGCCATGCCTTCTGCTGCCAAGGCCCTAAGCTCTGGAATTCCCTCCGTAAACCTCTCCACCTCTCTATCTCTCTTTCCTCCTTTAAAACACTTCTCAAAACCTAACTCTTTGAGCAAGCTTTTGGCCATCTGCCCTAATATTGTCTTATGTGGCTTGGTGTCAAATTTTGCATTATAATCCTCCTCTGAAATGCCTTGTGTACACTTTATTACATTAAAAGTGCAATATAAATACAAGTTATTGTTGAAAACCAATAACAAATATGGGAAAACAGTTCATAATACTGAAAAGATGCTTCATGGCAGGTAATTTCATTGGAAGAAAGAACACATTTTTACAGCACCTTTCAAGATCTCAGTTCCAAAGCACTTTATGGGCAATGCAGTACTTTTGAAGTATAGTCACTGGTATAATATAGGGACACATGGCAGTGAATTTGTGCACAGCAAGGTCCCACAAACAGCAATGAGATACATCTGTTACATTCTCAACTTTATTTGAAAGATAAATATTGGCCCGGACTCCAGGAGAACTCCCCTGCTCAGGTTCAAATAATGACTTAGGATCTTTTACATTCACCTGAGAAGACAAATGGGGTCTTGGTTTAACATCTCATCTGAAAAATGGCATCTCTTCCTTAGTGCCACAATGAAGTGTCAGCCAAGATTATGTGCTCAAGTCTCTGGTGTGACACTTGAACCCACAACCTTCTGATTCAACAGGCAAGACTGCAACCATTAAATGAATACCCAGCCAGTGACTGGTCAGGGATCAAGCACCAATCAAGGACCAATTCCTGGTATTAGTATACAAATGAAAGACTGTAGCACTGTTTATTTTTTAAAAAAAGTAAAACCACCAGACTATTGCCTCAGTGTTTATTATTACAGATTGGGTACTTGGTCTCTGTTGCCACCTAGTGATTTAATTGAAAACTCACAACTACTGACTACGCAATTATCATTCCTTAACCCATTGTCTGTTGAGATCATGAATTGCTTCCTCTCTTCAGATATTGTTTTCTCACCCCTCAAGTCAGTCTATCATATCTCCTTACTCAAAAAAGCTAATTTTTGTTTAATTTGCCCTCTCTAATTATTGCCACATCTCTAATCTCTCTTTCCAATCTAAGGTCTTGAACATATTGATACCATTCAGCTCTGCACTCATCTATCCCCTTATTCATTCTCACAAGGCTTTTGATAAGGTCCCACGCAGGAGATTAGTGAACACAATTAGAGCACATGGAATAGGGCGTAATATACTGGTCTGGATTGAGAATTGATTAACAGACAGAAAACAGAGAGTAGGAATAAATGGGTCATTCTTAGAATAGCAGGCTATTGTTACTAGTGGGGTACTACAAGGATCATTGCTGGGGCCACAGCTGTTCACAATTTATATGAATGATTTGGATGTGGAGATCAAATGTCATATTTCCAAATTTGCTGATGACCCAAAACAAGGTGGGAATGTAAGTTGAGAGGAGGATGCAAAGCGGCTTCAAGGGGATTTGGACAGGCTAAGTGAATGGGCAAGAACATGGCAGATGGAATGTAATGTGAATAAGTGTGAAGTTATCCACTTTGATAGAAAAACAGAAATTCGGACGATTTCTTAAATGGTGAGAGGCTGGGAAGAGACCTGGGTGTCCTCGTTCATGAGTCACTGGTGCAGTAGGGTGGCACAGTGGCGCAGTAGGGTGGCACAGTGGCGCAGTAGGGTGGCACAGTGGTGCAGTAGGGTGGCACAGTGGCGAGCACCGCAGCCTCACAGCTCCAGTGACCCGGATTCAATTCTGGGTACTGCCTGTGTGGAGTTTGCAAGTTCTCCCTGTGTCTGCGTGGGTTTCCTCCGGGTGCTCCGGTTTCCTCCCACATGCCAAAGACTTGCTGGTTGATAGGTAAATTGGCCATTAGCAATTGCCCCTAGTATAGGTGGGTGGTAGGGAAATATAGGGACAGGTGGGGATGTGGTAGGAATATGGAATTAGTGTAGGATTAGTATAAATGGGTGGTTGATGGTCGGCACAGACTTGGTGGGCCGAAGGGCCTGTTTCAGTGCTGTATCTCTAAACTAAACTAAAAAAAACTTTAAAAAAAGCTACTATGCAGGTGCAGCAAGCAATTAGGAAGACAAATGATATGTTGGTCTTCATTGCACAGGGATTTGAGTACAGGAGGAAAGAAGTTGTGCTGCAATCGTATAGAGCCTTGGTGAGCCTTCATCGCACCTGGAATATTGTGTACAGTTTTGGTTACCTCATCTAAGGAAGTATATACTTGCCATAGAGGGAGTGCAACAGAGGATCACCAGACTAGTCCCTGGGATGGCGGGATTGTCTTATGAGGAGAGATTGAGGAAACTGTACCTGTATTCTCTGGAGTTTCAAAGGATGAGAGGTGATCTCATTGAAACTTAAATAATTCTTACAGGATGTGACAAGGTAGCTAGGATGTTTCCCCTAGCTGGTGAGAACCAGGGAACATAGTCTCAAAATAAAGGGTAAGCAATTTAAGACTGAGATGAGGAGGAATTTCTTCACTCAGAGGGTGGTGAATCTTTGGAATTCTCTATCCCAGAGAAGCTCAATCATTGAGCATGTTCAAGACTGAAATCAATAGATAGCTGGATACTAATGACATCAAGGGAAATGCCGATAGCACGGGAAAGTGGCGTTGAGGTAGATGATCAGCCATGATCTAATTGAATGGTGGAGTTGGCTCGATGGGCTGAATGGCCTACTCCTGTTCCTATTTTCCTGTTTGAATATTTTTACTCTTGTTTCACCTTACCCACAGCTCCAAAACTACCTTGGTCTAATTCATGAACTATATTCTTTGTGACCATGACCGTTGTATTTGATATGGTCAACTTTTTCATTCTCCTCCACTTTGCTCATCTTGTGGTCCACTTGCATGGCATTGCCCTTGCTAGGTTTCAGTCCTATCTTTCTTACTACAGTTAGCCCCATCTTTCAATATTTTTCCTCCCATCCCTGATGAACCCTTCAGATGTTCTCTTGATTTCCATCATTGACCTTGTCCTATTACTGTTTACATGATGCTCCTTGTCATCAATAGGCATGGAGGCTAACTTCCATTATTACCACTATCACTATACTTTGAAGGTTTTAGTCCCTTAAAGGTGCTTTAAATATTAGTTGTTGATGATCTCTCATGACAATGCCTATAGCCATTGGAGTTTAGAAGAATGAGAGCGAATCTTACTGAAACATATAAGACCCTGAGGGGACTTGATAGAGTGGATACTGGGAGGATGCTTCTTCTTGTGGGGAGACTAGAACTAGGGAACACTGTTTAAAAATAAGAGGTCTCGCTTTTAAGACAGTGATGAGGAGATTTTTTTTTCTCTCAGAGGGTCATTAGTCTGTGGCATTCTCTTCCCCAGAAACCAGTGGAGGCTGGGTCATTGAATTTATTCAAGGCTGAGTTAGATAGATTTTTTGATAGACAAGGGAGTAGACAATGGGGTAAGACAGGAAGATAGAGTTGAGACCACGACCAGATCAGTCATGATCTTACTGAATGGTGGAGCAGGGGCCAAATGGCCTATTCCTGCTCCTAAGTCCTATGTTCCTATGACAAAGACGAGGCTCACTCTCTAAAAGACTTGTAAAGGTGACATTATTTGTGCACAAATTGATCTGACACTATATCTTTTACCTAAAGCTTACCTAAGGTTCAGAAATGGGATTGTGTATGATCCTAGTGACATTAGTGTAGGACCAGGTTAGTTTGTCTGATACAGTTTTTAACAGATGGTATAGCTTACTTTGCAAAATTGGCATGTCATGCACTTCAATTGATTTTCATGAATATGCACTGATGACATGAAACTGATTTGCTATCTTCAATAAAACAGTATCTTAAGGTAGGACTGTCAAACTATAGCACATGTGCAAATCCTCAAAATCCAGGTGATTATTTCTTATGTGTTTATTTTCCATGATTCAATTTTGTGGGCCTAAAGGTTTTAGAAGAATTGGCCTTAGAGTTAGTGCCTCATTAGTGGATAGATCCCAAGTCAGAATATTTAAATATGTTAGTGTCACAATTTTGAGATACATGGAAATCAATGGGAACATAGATTTTGGTGCCAGCCATATTGCAATCTCACCTTAGTTAGAAGGTTGTGGGTTCAAGTTCCACTCGCAGAAAATCAAGGCTGACATTTCTGTACAGTACTGAGAGAATGCTGCACTGTGGGAAGTGCCATTTTTTGAAAGAGAGATTAAACTGTGGCCCCATCTGCCCTCCCAGGCTGCAAAGTGCTTTGGGATGTACTGAGGTCATCCATAAATGCAACTCTTGCTAAAAAATTTACTCTAGTGTACTGAGACTCTCTGATATCACTTATTTGCTCCACAAAATCAAACTGATGAAGGGTACACACCAAAAATATCATAATCTGTATTTTTCCTTTAACTGACTTGCTGTATATGTCGAGAATTTTCTGCATTAATTTCAGATTTCCAGCATATGCTGTATTTGCTTTTTATTTTAATTGTGCAAAACAAACTGCTTCTAAATAATTTAGCAAGACTTAAGTTGACTAGCATGCAACCATGGCTGTATAAAGCATTCATTAAGGTATTTCACAGGAAGCTTGTTGCAAAAATTCTGACATACAGCATGAGAAGAATGTAGCAAAGTGGATAGAAGGTTGATTGACAGACAGGTAATAAAGGGTTAGATTTAACGGGCTGAATTTTATAAGCCCGCAGCTGATTTCGGTGGCAGGCGAAAAAATGGGTCGCATGCCAAAGAGCCACCACGATACCAAGTGCGGCAGCTCATTTAAATAGTCGGGGTGGGCCGCCCTCCCATTGATCACGCAGAAGCGCCGGGCTGTCCGTCCCTGGCAATGGCGGCAGCTGCTTATGCGCAGGCGCTGATGCGATTTTTAAAAGGCTGTTAGCCCTATCGGCATATTTAAAGAAATATTTAATGAAATTAAATAAATACATCTCTTTTGCCCCTCTCCCACCCCAATAACAATTAAATTAATTATTTGCCCTTCCCCCCCCCCCACTTACCTTTACCATCTGACTTTCCCCCCCACAACAAACTGCACAAATCTTAAACTACAACCCTTCCTACCATCCCCTACAACCATGATATTAATTTGACCCCATACCTTCCCCTGCACTGAGAAACTTACCTCCTGCTCACCACAAGTGTTGCGTCTAGTTTTCCCGGATAGGGATCTGAAGGTGCAGGAATTCCGGCCACCAGGCTGAAGATCATAGCGGGACATCAGGAGACGACGTAAGTTTAGTTAATTATTTTAATTGATTTAAATATTCAAATTATCATCACATCACCCAGCAGCGGGAAGGCAGACATGATGCCTCGCCGCCACTGGGAGAATTGGGCTGGGCCCTGTCGGCATTGAGCTCCGTGGCGGGCCTCATCCGGGGCCATCTTCAGACACCTCCCCCTCCCATCACTGATCACAACATTGAGGGCTCCTTAAAATCCAGCCCAATGAGTGTTGTTTGAGTTGGAAATGGTCAAGGGTCAGTTTTGTGTCCACTTTTGCTTTTGAAATATATCAAAATCAACAATGACACAAAAGTATGAGATTTGGCAAACAGCAAGTTGGACAGAAAAATACCTCAAAAGACATAGACACATTAGCAGAACGGGCAGACCAATGCAGTTTAATGCAGAGAAGTGTGAGGTAATACATTTTAGGAGGAAATACAAAGGAAATGCATATGCATTCAATGCAAAATCCTTGAAGGGTTTGGATGAACAGAGAGACTTAGTAGTTTAAGTATATAGTTCCCTGAAGTATGAGTGTGGGTAGGAAAAGGCATATAAAGGGCCATAA
The DNA here is from genome assembly GCF_036365525.1 of Heterodontus francisci. Taxonomy (NCBI): domain Eukaryota; kingdom Metazoa; phylum Chordata; class Chondrichthyes; order Heterodontiformes; family Heterodontidae; genus Heterodontus; species Heterodontus francisci. The sequence goes on along the minus strand of NC_090388.1, from coordinate 30,007,943 downwards.
ACATTTTGGGTTTTAAAATAAGGGGCACAGAATACAATAGTAAAGAGGAAATGATAAATTTGTAGAAAATAATGATTATACCAGTTTCAGTACAAGTTTTGGAACATGCATTAAAATCATAGAGAACTTACAATATAGATTCACTGGGATAATGTCAGAGATGGAAAGCTATAGTCATATAGAGAGACTTGAGATAATTTGCACTGAAGCAGAGAAGGTTAAGAAGAGATCTATTAGCAGTTTTTAATTTTTAGCAGGCTTCATAGGGCAAGTACAGAATGATTATTTCCTCTTGTTGGGAAGTCACTGATGAGGGATCATTAATTTAAAATTGTTACTAAGAGAGTGAGGAGATAGTTTAGAATAATTTTATTTATGCACAGCATTGTTGGACCAAGGAGTACTTTGCCACAGGGGGAAGTTGAAGCAGACACTATTGCATCTTTTAAGGGGTAAAGTGGATAAATATTTAAAGCAGATGAATATCCATGGCCATCGGGAGACATCAAGGCAGTGTGATTAGTTTTCAATTGTTGCAGGAAAGAACCTGCTCAGACATATGGGCCAATTGGCCTGTTATGGACAGGTGGGAATTGGCATGGCTGGTTTAAACTGATCACCTCCTAACTGACAACAGGTAATGTTTTGCTGGTCAAATAAACAGACAGTGACAGGTTTTCTCATGAGATTAAAACAGAAGATTAAATATTTATTGAACAATAATCACCCAAAATGTTCGCAACACTACTCACGCACGCATTCACACTCTCATGCACACTCAAGAAAAGCTAGACAGAGGTAATGGGTAAGAGGCATTAAGAGTTTGTGATGTAAAGTCTGCAATTTTCAGGAAAAATCTGTGGGATCCTCTTAGAAAGTAAGCTTTAAAGTTGTAAGCCTGTTTGCTGGTCAGCTTGCCCTTGCTGGGTTGCTGAAGTCTCCTGGCAGATAACACTTCAGTTTAAAGATGGTGCTGGTATCTTAGTTCAATTTTCACAGGTGCAAGAGTTGTTTAAAAGGCACTCTCTTACTTCTCTGTGGCAGTTGGTTGCCAACTCGTCTCAGCAGGGTTCAAATGTCTTAGCTGGAATTGATCTCTCTCACTCTCTCCCTCAGCCTTTTGCTGGAATTAAAAATGGCTATCGATGTTCTCTCTGTGGCTGGAGATCCCAGACTGATGATCCTGATGTTCTGATGACTTGATGACTCCCTTTGTTCTCCAAAAAGATTACCTTTAAAGGTAAATTCATAAAGTGTTAGTTTTTCCCATGTGACTTTAGGCTTTTGGTTCCTGAGGAGCTATACAATAGCTTCTGATTTCAGCCTATTTTGATAAGCTGAGGGATGTTCACACTTTAATGTAGTAAGTGTAGCTGGAGATGGAGAGTCTGTGAATGTCTTTGTTTCAGCTCATTTTGTCTTTCTTTTTTTTTCTTTTTGGGCCTCCTTATCTCGAGAGACAATGGATACGCGCCTGGAGGTGGTCAGTGGTTTGTGAAGCAGCGCCTGGAGTGGCTATAAAGGCCAATTCTGGAGTGACAGGCTCTTCCACAGGTGCTGCAGAGAAATTTGTTTGTCGGGGCTGTTGCACAGTTGGCTCTCCCCTTGCGCCTCTGTCTTTTTTCCTGCCAACTACTAAGTCTCTTCGACTCGCCACAATTTAGCCCTGTCTTTATGGCTGCCCGCCAGCTCTGGCGAATGCTGGCAACTGACTCCCACGACTTGTGATCAATGTCACAGGATTTCATGTCGCGTTTGCAGACGTCTTTATAGCGGAGACATGGACGGCCCGTGGGTCTGATACCAGTGGCGAGCTCGCTGTACAATGTGTCTTTGGCGATCCTGCCATCTTCCATGCGGCTCACATGGCCAAGCCATCTCAAGCGCCGCTGACTCAGTAGTGTGTATAAGCTGGGGGTGTTGGCCGCTTCAAGGACTTCTGTGTTGGAGATACAGTCCTGCCACCTGATGCCAAGTATTCTCCGGAGGCAGCGAAGATGGAATGAATTGAGACGTTGCTCTTGGCTGGCACACGTTGTCCAGGCCTCGCTGCCACAGAGCAAGGTACTGAGGACATTTTGTAGATAGCTCACATCCATGTGTGATGAGCTGCCTTATTTCAATGCAGATTGGGTTCATGAGTTTTGGTTCTTAGCGTGTATTTTAGTGCAGGAGATGGTATTTCTCCTGTGACTGTGTCCTCCATCTTGCTGAAGGCAAAAATGTACTGGTCATTTTAAAAATAGATGTCCTAATTTTTTAATAACTCATCAGCTTATTTTTTATATTTTTTAACACTGCTTTTCTCATGAGTGTGACAGGCCTCATTCTGTGCTGTAAATATGGTTCTAACATAGTCACCCCTTCCTTAATACATTGCAGTACAGTGTGCAGACACATTATTCAAAACACAAATTCAGCTCTAGTAATTTTTTCTAAGGATAGAAACTCTTTTTTAAGGTATTTTTCTTGTCTCCCATTTTTTTGGAATAAACTGCCAAAATGCATTTCACCTGCATCACTAAGGGCTGCTAATTGATGCAACTCTGAAACTGACAGATAGTTGATAGTCTAGAGTGGTCCAGGGAAGATTCTTCAGGGATCTAGGTTGCTTCTCTTGCTGAAGCCATCTGGTGGGTTCCGTACACCTGTGCATCTCATACTAATGTACCTGAGAAACATACCAACCTGCAGTTCTGATGAAAGGTCATTGACCTTCAATGTTAACTCCGGTGCTCCCTCCACAGATTCTGCTTCACCTGCTGAATGTTTCCATCATTTTCTGTTTTTATACCAACCTCCAATGTTATGCTGGGTCCCATCTGAGCCATGGAAGTAGGGACACCCAGCATCGTGAGGTCCCCAGCTCCAAATCTTTATCATTACTGGGCTTGTAAGGGGTGCACAGGGTTACTGCTCCTTTCAAGGCCAACTGGAAATTCTGGACTCAATGGGACCTATCTTTTTCCGGTAAGTTATTCCTGGATTCACAGTGGGACATTCAGGGTCTAATGGCTCCCTCAGGTGTACATATCTCCGTGATGGCCATTATACTTATTCCCTTCTGCCTCCTCATTTACATAATCCATTCAACCAGACATACAGCAACAATAAAAAGGTTACTTTGTACACTAACAGAAACAATCGAGGGATAAACTATTGGTGTTTATGGTGCATGGCAATGTTGTATTTGGGCTACTATGTAACCTTTCTTTGTATCTCACTGTAGAAAAATACGTACAAAACTGTTAAAATAGTTTGTAGTCTACATCGTTTCTTCCTTCCAAGAAAAACTCCTGGGTTTTTAAGTTGCCACGAGTGAAATCATTTGCAATTATGTGGGGCCCACTGAAAAAAGTAAATAAAATTCACAAGCAAATACATATAATGTTAAATGATTACAGAGAATTGTGTATTTTAAATTAATATATTCACGAAAAATAAGCAATCTCCTCTGACTTGAAAATTGCTATTGCCCATTGAAAGGTCTCACCAGGTGCTGTGATCAGCTGATGTTACTTGCTTGTTTTGGAGGCGCATGTGACTGGTGAATCATAGAGAAGAAGCAGAGAGAGAGAGCGCAGTTGAGTTTATAGAGGGCGGAAATCCGTGTGCAGTGCTCAAGCGGAGCGCCATGGCTTTATTTTCTACGCTGTATTGTGCAGTCACATTCATGTTTTTATTTGCTACTGTTGAAGAGATTAGCTCGAAGAAGCCAAACATCGTTTTGATCCTCACGGACGATCAGGATGTTCTGCTGGGCGGAATGGTGAGAGGAGTCGGTAGTTGGGTGGGGGCAATGCGACGCCTTGCTGGGGGAGCGAAAGAGAGGAGTGGCTGTGGCTTGTTTTAAAGTAACAGAGATCTTTTTTGCTTTTTGTGATACTTGCCGTCAATATCATTAGGCCTGGTTCAGTTATCAGCAAAATCAGGCCTGATGGCAGTGCTAGGCCTGGCTTAGGGATACAGTTTAAAAAAAAAGCTGGGTGAGGATAGCATTTTTGTGACTTAATATGCAAATTTGTCAGTCAGCTTAAAGTATATTTTCTCCAATTAAGTGTAGAAAATAAAGGGCATAATGATCCTTTTTCTTAATCCTCAAACCAAACAGATCAATTATTTATTTCTGAAAAATACTTTTCATAATTCTGCAAAAGTACATTAGCTAACAGTTCAAATTTGACAGCACAGTTCAATTTCGTTCAGTACAGTGTGTGGCACTCTTGAGGTGCCTCACTAAACTTACAGTTGCAGGTTATTGTTACAATATATATTTCATGTCAAACATTTTCTGATACAGCCTAAGGTGATTTGCATGGGTTCCAACCCCCTTGTATACTATGGAGGGAGGGCTGTAGACTGTGGTCTAATCAGAATTATAATGCATTCAAGCTTGAACCTTTTGTTTTCTGCAGACACCCTTGAAGAAAACCAGAAAACTTATTGGAGACCTTGGAATAACCTTTAATAATGTGGTGAGCTGTCTGTTTTTTTCTTGAAATAAAATTTTAATTTGAACGTGGTAGTCTGGGAACCTGCTGTCTGGGAGGAATTCAGTTTTTATTTTTGGGATGTTATACAAATATGGTTTTGTTGGTGCAGATTTAGCTTGCTTTCCTTCTGCGTTGATACCGAAGTGCTTTCTTGATTGGAATTTTGCCTGTTTCAGCTTGATCTGTCTGATTTACCAAATTAAAACTTGTCAAGCTCAGATTATGAGTTTTTAAATGGTTGTTACGGAACTAAATTAAGCAAAACTCATGTTAGATGCTCATTATAGCAATAAGTTTTATACTTTAATAAAACTCATTTGAAAATAATGCAGTATGCATGATTCTAATATGTTTTTTGTGTTTTTACATATGTTATATTTTCTTTCAGTATGTGGCCAGCCCGTTGTGCTGTCCCAGCAGAGCCAGTATCATGACTGGAAAGTATCCACACAATCACCGTGTATTTAATAATACACTAGAAGGAAACTGCAGTAGCAAAGCATGGCAAAAAACACAGGAACCTAACACATTCCCAGCTATCCTGCAGCGTCATTGTGGATATCGGACTTTTTTTGCAGGGAAATATTTGAATGAGGTAACATTGTTTTTATTGGTGTTGAACTTTAGACTTAATGATAAGTCAAACTTATTCCTCCTTTGTACTGCTGTTTAGGAAAATTCTAGGTATGATTGTCATCTGAAATGCAATGTTCTGTTGGAGGCTTTTTAATCGATTTTATTTTGAGTGGCATTGTCAGGTTTTAAAGACTGCTTTTTTTAAAAACTGGCTGTAATCTAACGATGCCTATTATGCCACGGCCTTTGGTACTGGCACAAATTGGAAGGTGAAGTAAGAACAAAATGCTGGAAATATATGTCGAGTTAGTCAACATCTGTAAAAGTAAGACTCAACTAGCTATTCAGCATCTATTTATAGTTTCATTTCAAATTTGCAGCCGTATTTCTCTTTCTTTATGTATGAATAAAGATAATCTGGGATGAGAGGGTATCGTTATGTTGGACTTTTGCATATTGGGAGAAGATTGAATTTGGTGAAACTGGTATTTTAAGGCAAGATCTAATGAGGGTGCAAAATTATGTAAATGAGATTATTTCCACTTGCTGAATTGGCAACTAGGTACAAAACTTTGGGATTAGTACAAGAAACAGCAAAAAGTCAATTATTTTAACTTTCAAATGAAAGAAGTCATGATTCCCAGCTACCTGTGATAGTTCAACTGGTTGCATTTTATTAAGTACACCTAATCATGTGATTTCTCTTTCTCTTCTCTCTCTTTTCCCCCCCCCCCCCCCCCCCCCCCCCATTTTGCTGACCTTGCTTTTTTGCTGTCCTTGCCATGTCTCCATTTGTTTTGATGAGATAGGATCTCCAAAAATAGAGCAACTGCAGTCAAAAATGAATGTAGCTTTTATCAAGTGTCTGTCTGGAAGATGCACCAAAGTTAGTCTGATGTGATCTGCTTGTTAGTGAACAACTAGTGTACAGAGTATTCTTTTAAAAAGTAGCTCCCTACTTTCAAAGGGGCTGCCCTTTCTTAAAGCAAATAAGACATTCATGAAACTGATTTGCTGAACAACACCAGGTTTATTTGAAACTTTCTAGATAGTATTTGGATTTTAAAAAATATATATCATGTAAGGCACTATCGCCTTTTTACAAAGGGATTGTAACAAAATATATACAGTGATATGTAAAACTTGCTCTCCCTCCTTCCCTTTCTCCCTTCTGCCAAATGGGACTAGATACCTCCACATAAGAGGGGGAGGAGTGGTAATGGAGAATAGAAAAATAGGAGCAGGAGTAGGCCATTCAGCCCTTCGAGCCTGCTCTGCCATTCAATGCGATCATGGCTGATCATCCAAAACTCAGTAACCTGTTCCTGCTTTCTCCCCATATCCCTTGATCCCATTAGCCCTAAGAACTATATCTAACTCTTTCTTTCTTGAATATATTTAATGATTTGGCCTCAACTGCTTTCAGTGGTAGAGAATTCCACAGGTTCACCATTCTCTGGGTGAAGAAATCTCTCCTCATCTCATTCCTAAATGGCTTACCCTTTATCCTTAGACTGTGACCCCTAGTACTGGACTCCCCAGCCATCAGGAACATCCTTCCTGCATCTAGTCTGTCCAGTCATGATAGAATTTTGTAGATTTCTCTGAGATCCCCTCTCATTCATCTAAACTCTAGCGAATACAAGCATAATTGACCCAAACTCTCCTCATACGTCAGTCCTGCTATCCCAGGAATCAGTCTGGTGAACCTTCACTGCACTCCCTCCATAGCAAGAACATCCTTCCTCAGATAAGGAGACCAAAACTGCGCAGACTACTCCAGATGTGATCTCACCAAGGCCTTGTATAATTGCAGCAAGACATCCTTGCTCCTGTGCTTGAATCCTCTCGCTATGAAGGCCAATGAATGAATGAATGCTCCTATTATGTAATTTCAAAATATTTTCAGAGTCCTCCCCTTGTAGCCGAAGAGTGGTAGGTAGTATCAGGCAAAACTATTCATTGAACTGGAAATTAAAATTTTGCTGCCTGGTAAACAGTTTAAGATCTCATGGTTACTCTTTGTGTATTGCTTATTCCACAGTATGGATCTGAGGCTGCAGGTGGCATTGAACATGTCCCACCAGGATGGGATTACTGGTATGCTTTGGTAAGTGTTTACAAGGATTTCTCAGTTGACCTGCAAACAGCTGCTAAAATGTGTAATTACCATAATTCTGAAGATTAAATTGGATAGATGCAGTAGGAATTATGCAGAATTTCCATTTCAAATAATGTTCGGCCATGTACTGATGAGTTGATGCTTTCAGTGTGCAATTACCATATGAAATATTTTTTGCATTTGTTTAAATGTAGGGTCAGATGTATTTTCTACCTAAAACCATGAATGCAAAGTACAATTTAAAATAAATTGCCCTTCTTCTTCTTTGGCCTCCTTATCTCGAGAGACAATGGATAAGCGCCTGGAGGTGGTCAGTGGTTTGTGAAGCAGTGCCTGGAGTGGCTATAAAGGCCAATTCTAGAGTGACAGGCTCTTCCACAGGTGCTGCAGGGAAATTTGTTTGTCGGGGCTGTTACACAGTTGGCTCTCCCCTTGCGCCTCTGCCTTTTTTCCTGCCAACTACTAAGTCTCTTCGACTCGCCACACTTTAGCCCCACCTTTATGGCTGCCCGCCAGCTTTGGCGGACGTTGGCAACTGACTCCCACGACTTGTGATCAATGTCACAGGATTTCATGTCGCGTTTGCAGACGTCTTTAAAGTGGAGACATGGACGGCCGGTGGGTCTGATACCAGTGGCGAGCTCGCTGTACAATGTGTCTTTGGGGATCCTGCCATCTTCCATGCGGCTCACATGGCCAAGCCATCTCAAGCGCTGCTGACTCAGTAGTGTGTATAAGCTGGGGATGTTGGCCGCCTCGAGGACTTCTGCGTTGGAGGTACGGTCCTGCCACCTGATGCCAAGTATTCTCCGGAGGCAGCGAAGATGGAATGAATTGAGACGTCGCTCTTGGCTGGCATACATTGTTCAGGCCTCGCTGCCATAGAGCAAGGTACTGAGGACACAGGCTTGATACACTCGGACTTTTGTGTTCCGTGTCAGTGCGCCATTTTCCCACACTCTTGCCTAGTCTGGTCATAGCAGTGGAAGCCTTTCCCATGTGCTTGTTGATTTCTGCATCTAGAGACAGCCTACTGGTGATAATTGAGCCTAGGTAGGTGAACTCTTGAACCATTTCCAGAGCGTGGTTGCCAATATTGATGGAGCATTTCTGATGTCCTGTCCCATGATGTTTGTTTTCTTGAGGCTGATGGTTAGGCCAAATTCATTGCAGGCAGCCACAAACCTGTCAATGTGACTCTGCAGGCACTCTTCAGTGTGAGATGTTAAAGCAGCATAGTCAGCAAAGAGGAGTTCCCTGATGAGGACTTTCTGTACTTTGGACTTTTCTCTTAGACGGGCAAGGTTGAACAACCTGCCCCCTGGTCAGAGGACTTGAACGCATGTGAAAGCAGCAGGGAGAAGAAAATCCCAAAAAAGTGTGGGTGCGAGAACACAGCCCTGTTTCACGCCACTCAGGATAGGAAAGGGCTCTGATGAGGAGTCACCATGCTGAATTGTGCCTTTCATATTGTCATGGAATGAGGTGATGATACTTAGTAGCTTTGGTGGGCATCCAATCTTTTCTAGTAGTCTGAAGAGAAAGAAACCCCTTGTAGCTGGCATTGCTGTGTATTATAAATGTTTCTTTTGTATCCATTGTATTTGTTTAGGGCGGTTGGGGGGATCTTGCAGGAACTCAGTATAATGCATTGCTGACTATTTTTATCTTTTTGTTAGGCAAAGAATTCAAAGTACTACAATTACACACTTTCTGTTAATGGAAAACCACAGCATCACGGTCAGAACTATAGCCGAGATTATCTAACTGATCTTCTAGTAAGTAATTTCTGCGTTTCATTTGTTCATAGTGAGAGATATCTCATGGATAAATTTGAACAGAAATTTAAGCAGACTGTTCTAGTTTCTTGCCATGCTAGCGCATACAGACATTTTTATGGGAGCACTTCCATTGGGTGATGGATATTATAATTCCGACCTCCCCAGATCTAGCTTTCTAGTTCAGTCCTAAGTTATCTGTAAAATGTTTTGGATAATTATTTCCCTGTGTCTAGCATACTTGGAAAGAAACAAATAGACATTTGTACGGTGCCTTTCACAACTTTCTGGGTGTGCTAAAATGCTTTACAGCCAATGAAGTACAATAGTAATGTAGGAAACATGGCAGCCAGTTTGCACACTATGGGCTTTCAGCAATAGCAACAAAATAAATATGTTGTAGCAATTGGGTTGAGAGATAAATGTTGGTGGGATCTGCAAGTGAACACCCCTGCTTTGATTATGTGACATATACCAAAGAGGATAAGCAGGGTTTCTTGTGTGTTATGCTAGGCCCCCACCTGCCAAGAATGAGGCACATTAATTTTGTCACAAACATTGATTTTTAAACTGTTACTGGAGTGAAGAAAGGACTTGTTAAACAGATCATCTGTGGCTGGAAAAGACACTTGCATATTAAGTGCTTGGAAGGACAAAGCAGCCATTCCCTGATACTCAACCCACATGGATCTTGATCACCAAGTATTGAGAGTAAGAGGAGCATTCCAGAGACTGCTAAGGTGATACAATCCAAGACATGGTCAGACCAGTTAGTCACATGACTAACCTTGGCAACCTGGGTTTTTCTGAATTTGTACGAACAATTTGAACTCAGTCTGTTTGCTTTTGAACTGACGATCTCTCCTGTCTGCTCCCATTTCTCTCAAGCCTCTGAATCCACTGAAGACACATGAACCCCAAGAGAGAAAAGTCTCATACAGTGAACAAGGTTTAACAAAAAGTGAGATCTACTTACAATCAAGGACTCTACAGTGAGCTCAAAGAACCATAACAAAAACTCTTCAGATATTGCCTCACACTTTTCCACTTTGTTTTTCTTTTTTCTGTCTCTATTTGCATGTGTGTATCGTGTATCCATAGGTATCAACTGAGTTAGAGTTTAAGATTAATAAATTTCACCACCTTTAAACCTAAGAAAGACTGTTTATGCTGGTTTCTTTGTCTTTTATAATAGGAAAGTGGTGAACAAGGATTCACCAAGGGGGAGCTAAAAACAGTGTTTAAAATTAAACCCTGTTATGGTAAGACCAGGTAAAGGCTGAAAGGGAACCCTAGATACCTTCCTCACTGGGTTGTAAGTGTCAGATTTCAAACGAGACATTAAACCTTTTGATTGGCCAGCACTTCCTCAGTACTGCACTGAAGTGCCATCCTAGATTGTGCCCAAATCCTAGAGTAGAACTTAAATACACAACCTTCTATTTTGCAGATCTACCACTTAAGACCAACTACTGTAAATTAAAAGTCACACTTTAAATTCCATAAGAACATACGAATTGGGAGCAAAAGTAGGCCCCTTGACCCTTTTTGAGCCGGCTCCACCATTCAATAAGATCATGACTGATCTGTTTGCATTTCGAATTCCACACTCTCATCTTGATTCCCTTGCTGAACAAGAATCTATCTACCTCTGTCTCTAAATATATTTAATGACCCGCCTCCACCACCTTCTGAGGCAGTGTTCCCAAGTCACACAACCCTCAGAAAAAATTTCTCCTCATCTGTCCTAAAAGGGTGATCCCTAATTTTAAAACAGTGCCCCCTAGTTCTGGACTCTCCCTCAAGAGAAAACACCCTGTCCACATCCACCTTGTCAAGACTGTTCAGGATATTTTAAACTTCAGTGAAAACAAGCCCAGTCTGTCCAACCTTCCCTCGTATGACAACTTGTTCATTCCAGGTATCGATCTAGTAAAAGTCCTCTGAGCTGCCTCCAACGCATTTACAATCTTCCTGAAATAAGGAGACCAAAACTGTACACGGTAGTCGAGATGTCTCACCAATGTCCTGCATAACATCCTTACTTTTATTTTCAATTCCTCGTAATAAAGGGTAGTGTTCCATTTGCCGCCTTTATTACTTGCTGTACCTGCCTACTAACTGTGACTTGTGCACTAGAACACCTAGATCCCTCTGCACCTCTGAATTCTGCCATCTCCGTTTGTTATACTCTGCTTTTTTTATTCTTCCTGCCAAAGTGAACAACTTCACATTTTCCCACGTTCTACTCCATCTGCCAGATTTTTGCCCACTCACCCAACCTATCTGTCGGTCTGCAACCTCCTTATGTCCTCTTCACAACATACTTTCCTATCTTTGTGTCATCTACAAATTTAACCACCATGACATTGCTTCTCTCCATCTAAGTCATTGATATAAATTGTAAAATGTTGAGGCCCCGTCACAGACCCCTGCAGGACTCCACTCGTCACATCCTGCCAATCGGAAAAGGACCCAATTATGCATACTCTGTTTTCTCCCAGCCAGCCAATCATCTTTCCATGCTAATGTTACCCCCTACACCATGAGCTCCTACTTTGCACAATAACCTTTTATATGGCACCTTGTTAAATGCCTTCTGGAAATCCAAGTACAGTATGTCAACTGGCTCCCCTTTATTCACAGCACATGTCACTCCTTCAAAGAACTCCAATAAATTGGTTAAACATGATTTCCCTTTCATAAAACCATACTGACTATTCCCGATTTACCACAAGTTTTTTTCTAAGTGCCCAGCTATAACCACCTTAATCAATTCTAACACCTTCCCCCATAGTTACCTGTTATCTGCCGCCGCGTCCCCCCACCCAACTTCTTGAATAGAGGGGTTATATTTGCTACTTTCCGGTCTGATGGAACCTTTCCAGAATCTCGTGAATTTTGAAAAATTAACACCAACACATCTACCTCATTAGCCACCTCTTTTAAGATCCTGGGATGAAGTCCATCAGTAACCAAGGACTTGTCAGCCTGTAGCTTCATCAGTTTGCTCAGTACTTGTTATTAACCATTCAAGCATGCATTCTTTATACTTTTTAAATCATCACTTTTTTTTTTTATTCATTCATGGGATGTGGGCTTCGCTGGCCAGGCCAGCATTTATTGCCCATCCCTAATTCTTGAACCACTGCAGTCCATGTGGGGTAGTCCACAGTGCTGTTAGGAAGGGAGTTCCAGGATTTTTACCCAGTGGCAGGAATGGCAATATAGTTCCAAGTCAGTATGGTGTGTGACTTGGAGGGGAACTTGCAGGTGGTGGTGTTCCCATGCATTTGCTGCCCTTGTCCTTCTAGGTGGTAGAGGTCGCGGGTTTGGATTGTCACAGATCCGTCCAAATGTATCCCAGGCCTTTTGTCGTCATCCTGGTTTTCTTTTTCTTTTCCTCCCGACTCTCTCCCCTCCCCTTTTCCATCTTGTGTCTTTCCATAATGTGAACAAATGAAAAATCTGAAGTGGAGCAATATGCTGTCAGCTTGGCAAGAGTTTGGTAGCAGTGCAGTTCAAGAAATCAGTACAGCTGGATATGTGCAGGTCTAATTTGATATAGTTGCTGTAATCAACTGGAGTTCTCGTGACTAGTAAATTACCAGAATCTATGCAGCATTTAAATTTAAGTAATTAGAGGCACTTGCCCTGACATTGCAGCTATTCGAATGCTGCTTTTTACGACCAGGTGAGAAAAAGGTCTAGGGTTCCCTTTCAGCCTTCACCTGGTCTTACTGTAACAGGGTTTAATTTTAAACATACTGTGTTTTTAAGCTTCCCCTTGGTGAATCCCTTGTTCCAATTATAAGGCAAAGAAATCAAAACAAACAGGCTTTCTTAAGTTTAAAGAAGAAAGGTTGTAATTTATTAAACTTAAACTCTAATTTGGTTAATGCCCACGCTAGCATATATCCTGGATACACACCTGCAAATAGAGACAGAAAAGAGCAGAAGAAAAATAAATTGGAAAGGTTTGAGGCAATATCTGAAGAGTTGTTACGGTTCTTCGAGCTCACTGTAGAGTCCTTAATTGTAGATAGATCTTGCTTTTCGTTGGGGCCCAGTATTCTTCTTAAACTTTGTTCGCTGTAGGAGACTTTTCTCTCTGGGTTCATGTGTCTTCAGTGGATTCAGAGGCTTGTGAGGAAGAGATGGGAGCAGACAAAGAGATCTTAGTGCAGGAGCAAACCGCTTTCTGCCCAAACTGTACAAGTTCAAAAAATTCAGGTTGCCCAGCAGGTTAGTCGTGTGACTAGCTGGTTTGGCCATGTCAGTTTGTGTATTTGACCATCTTAGCAGTCAACCTGGAATGCGAGCTCCCCCCACCTTCAATGTCTAGTGATCAAAAGTCCATTGTAGATTGTATGTGTCAGGGAATGGCTGCTTTGTCCTTCCAAACACTGTCCGTTAATTTGCAAATGTCTTTTCCAACCACGGCTGATCTGTTTAACAAGTCCTTTCTTAACTCCAGCAACAGTTTAAAATCATTGTGCCTCATTCTTGGCAGGTCGGGGGCCTAGGCCTGACACTGCTACTCTTAGTTCAGGGGAGGAGTCATTGACAGCTACCCCTTCCTTTTCCATTGTTTTGGGTCTGCAAAATGTATGGCAGCTGTCGCCTTTTTGATTTTTTTTTTTGGGGTGCTGTTTGATTTGTCTTCTCCAGTATTTGTACACCTTGACCTTTTTGTTTGACAGTTTACAATTCCAGTAACTTCAGTCAGCATATTCTAACCTTTATGCTTTCACTTGATAGTCAAATGTTTCATTGGAGTTTTTGGAATACAGAACCAAATATGTTCCGTTCTTCATGATGATCTCTACTCCAGCGCCACACTCCCCTTGGACTCCTGCCCCACAATATGAAAAGAGCTTTTTGGATGTTAAAGCACCAAGAAACACTAACTTTAATATACATGGAAAGGTACTATATACTGAATTTTGGATAGTAGTGCTTGAATGTATTAAAATAGTTATCTTCCTGTTTAATCCCAGGTGTGACTAACTTATTTTTGCTGTATATTTTGTATGATATTAACTATATATACAGGCCAAAACCACTTGGGGTTAATGAATGTGAAGCAAAGTGACATTAGGAATATCTAGTAAAATTTCATCAATTGCTGAAAAATAGAAAAAGTTAAATTAAACTACTCCTGGTTACTTTTAGTTGGCATACTGTGCAATTACACATCTTGAGTAAAATATATGTTTTAAAACTCTGATCAGTTCAGACCAATGTATTTACAAGCCTTACTTGCTTATGGAATTCAAGTAGTCTCAGCTGAAGGCAACTTGTTAAATCACAGTAATGTCTGTTGTGATTTGCAAGCTTGGGCTGTATTTTTTTTTCTTGAGCTGATGCAGCATGCTTTCAACATTATGGCATGGGAGAGGGACAAAAGACAAGACCTTGTCAGCTTCACTGCATACACTTTAGCCAACTCCATGGATATGTATCATTGTTAGCTTGTGTTAGTCAGCTGCATAAAATAGCAGTGTAATGAAGATGTAAATATTCCAATTTAAAAAATATTTGAAGCCACCTGTAAATGCAGAATATGCAGATGACTCCAATTTCCATCAATGAGCTGATTTTTTTTTTTTAATATTTGCTTGTCAATTTACACTTTTTTTTTAAATCTTCAAAGGATAAACATTGGCTAATCAGACAAGCAAAGACTCCCATGACCAACTCTTCAATTCATTTTCTGGATAATGCTTTCAGAAAAAGGTATGGCTGTTTCTCATTGACTTCATTTCTTTTTCATTCATTTTACTCTCTTTAAAAACCAATATGTGGATGTTTAGTTCATAATCCTAGATTATTTTTCTTAGATGGCAAACACTGCTATCAGTGGATGATCTTGTAGAAAAAGTTGTAAAGAAACTTGATGCAGTCAAAGAGCTAGAAAACACCTATATTTTCTTTACATCTGATAATGGCTATCATACAGGTAAGCAATAATACTTTCTTTATCTCCTGTTCAGATTAGTTTTATTTGAAGCTGATTAAATTATTTTTCTACATTTTGTGTATGACACCCATTTTGTTAGTGCTGTCAGAATGGATTACAAACCCAGCCTATTAAAATGACCAGTATTCTGCTACCAATTTCTAGAAATAACCTAATTTGTGTTGAATTGTTGTACAACAGGCTAAATAAAGACCTCTTGCATGGCAGAATGTGATGCTGTTCAGCATTTACTATCTGATTTTTTTTAAATTGTAGTAAAAGTTTGCATTTATCAGGATTTTTAGTAAGGTATTATTGAATAGAAGTTGAGTGCATGTAATTACCAGATTGTAGTTGATTCTGCAACAATTGGTACAGTATATACAATTTTATAATTGCCATGTACTTTCTCTGTTCATCAAAGTACAGGTAGGGTTCAACATTATTCCTTCATCTTTCAAAAACCAAGGCAATCAAGCAAACTTTTGCAGTAGCCATCTGTTTGTACAACCTCCTAGCCGTTATAAGAACTTCGATGTTTAGAATCAGTCATAATTCTCTACTCTAATGCTTGTTACTTTATTGATATGCTAAATACATGATGTCCTGAAATTGCTTCCTGTAATAATACAGGATTGTGAGACCAACTTTTTCTTTTTCTGATAGAACAATTGTGTTGTATCTGAAGTGAAGAATGCATGGCACAAACACAATGAGATGCATTTCTGCTATAGTAACATCTTTTTAATGTATTTTAGGTCAATTTTCTTTGCCAATTGATAAACGACAACTATACGAATTTGATATTAAAGTGCCATTGCTTGTGCGAGGACCTGGAATCAAATCTAACATGAGTAATAAGGTAATTGTACCAGACTGATTGATTCTTGTCTGAATGGTGGGTGGAATAACTATTATAGGAATAGTCAGTTTTGATCAGATTGAGTCTAGACAGAAGATTTGAGACTCTGATTCCTGTCTAAGATGCTCTAGAAAGCAAGGTTGATTTAGATTCTTTGGCAATTCAACTCCATTTAAAAGCAATTCTGTATAACCACCTGAAATGTACTTTATCAACATATTCTGGAGCTGTGTACATAGTCTGATCAAGTATCTAGTCTTGGGAGTTGTTTCCTAATGTGATTTATTATAGTGCATCAATTATGATTTCAGTAGAAAGTTTCACTTCTGTTAGCAGCTTGTCCTTCAGTAATGCACAGAGCTCTTAACATTGAAGAAATGCTGTGAAGAAGACTTGTGTTCAGCGAAACAAGCAAGCCTATTTTAAACACCTTAAGAGCTAAGTTTTGTCTGAATAATAATGCTACACCACTGTCTATTTTTAACCCCAGGATCCTTTTAAATACTGAACATTTTTCACAGCTTTCAAAATCCACCCGTTCTTCTAATGCCACTCCAATTCCATTGTGATGTAGTTGTTTGAGGTTTCTTTCGTTACTATAGCCTGATGAGATGATAATTGCATCCTCATGCAAATTGTTTTATCCAGCACTCTTAACTCCGAAGATACACAGCACCAGTCTTCTCCCGACAACACTATCACTCAATGGAGCAAATGCAGCAACTCATGTTTAATTAATATTCAATGCATGGTGGTGGGGATTGAAATGAAAAGCTGAACTCATTGCTTCAGATCGATTTATGCTAGCTATTGATCTCTGAACCTTTAGTGGAAAATGAGAGAGTTTTTTAATGTTTGTATAAAATGATTAAGACTTTTGTGGCAGTCTTTCTAATGAATTTAATTTCCTTCTGCAGATGCTTGTAGCAAATATTGACTTGGCTCCCACATTCCTGGATATTGCTGGTTATGACGTTAACAAGACTAGAATGGATGGCATGTCTCTCTTCCCTCTGCTGGTAGGTTTTTGTGACTGTGACCATGTGTAACTATATGTTCATGGATAATGTGTTATAGGTAAGAACATATAAAAGTAATTCTCAAAGTGGCTGTTGTAATTTCATCAGATTTCATTTATTTCAGATCTCAAGTTTAATTCTAGCTCCAAATTATTTTCAACAATGTGAAAATAAGATGCAAGGTGCTAATAGACTTGACAAAACGCTACTCTTGTAATCACTAAAAATTTAAGTCTTGTGTTAATCTCATTTTTGCATTATATCTGAAACTCTTACTGTATAATCAATTTCACTTCTGTCCTCAGAATGGTATGCCACAAAATATGACTTGGAGGACTGACTTCCTTATAGAGTATCAAGGAGAGGGACATAATAGAAGTGATCCTACCTGCCCTTCATTGGGGCCTGGAGTCACAGTAAGTATTACATTTTTTCAATTTTGGATGCTACAAAATTTCTACCAGAAAACTGCAATACAAATTAAATACAATGCACATTCAGAAACATTATATAAAACTGATTTTAAGTTTGGGTGCAGCTGCATATATCTGGATAGTTGATTTCCAACTTTATATGTTGCTACTTTTTTTTTTTTTTTGCAGTGATTTTGGATGTGCATTGAAACCATTGCATGATTAAAGTTTAAAAGTGAGACTCTTCCAAAGGGTTTGAGTTTGTATTTAGTGGAGTATAACCACAGCCCTGTAGAAAATGGCACTCCGTGCTCTGATTTCCCATGCTCCCATAGCATTGTAAATTTGCGGTATTGGTGCTGTCCGTGAGCCTGTCCACGTGTGCAGGGCTTTTTTTTAATCATAGATATGCTTGCAGTGTGTAGTTGGTCACAAAACACCCGTTTACTAACTGTAGCTCATGTTTCATTGATACCTGTAGCTGAAATTTATCAATCTATTTGGTTATAGCTTTATTGTCCCAGACTTTAGTGCTGGACTGCCATCCTGAAGTTGCATTATTGAGGTGCTTTTTTTTTTATAGCCAATTTTAAATCTAGAGAAATTCTATAAACACTTCCACACAGCATTTTGGATTATTTCATGCTTTTAATCTGCAAGGTACAGGTTAGGTGGTATTGAGTCAATGACATGAAAGTATATCATTACACCATTTAGATTAATGTCTTAGTTTTTTTTATTTGTTTGGTGGATGTGGGCGTCGCTGGCTATGCCAGCATTTATTGCCCATCCCTAATTGCCCTTGAGAAGATGGTGGTGAGCAGCCTTCCTAAACTGCTGCAGTCCTTCTGGGTGTAAGTACCCCAACAGTGCTGTTAGGAAGGGAGTTCCAGGATTTTGACCCAGCGACAGTGAACTAATGACTATATAGTTCCAAATTAGTTATAACTAATCTCTTGGTACTCGTGAGAAAAGACTATTTGAAATTCATGTAGGCTTTTATGGTTTAATCCCTGATTTTACTCTATGCCAAACTTTTCCTACAGAATTGTTTCCCTGACTGTGTTTGTGAAGATGCATATAACAACACCTATGCATGTGTAAGAACCATTGCAACTCCAGCTGACTTGCAGTATTGTGAATTTGATGATAGTGAGGTGGGTGAAGTTAAATTTTGTCTTTTTAAACTCCCTCCCTTACCCCAAAGTCTTGGATTGTGCCTGTTTTGAAAGTGATGCTCAGCTTTCTCCCATTTTCTATTTGGGCTGGATTTTATGCAGGCAGCAGGGGGGTCCCAGCACCAAGCGAGAAAGACGAGAACCCCACCTCGCCCGTTTTGGGGACCCCCCAGCTGTATTTTATGGCACTTGGGCAGTTAACTGCTTAGCACCGGGGTTCCTTTCCCTGTAAGGACAGGGATCCTGCCTCCCCAAAGAGCATCCAGCAGCCCAGCAGAGCAACTGGGCACAGTGGCCACTGCTGGTACTGCAGTAGGCCTGGGATCAGGAGCAGCCATGGAGAGCCAGAGGACGGGTAAGTGGGGCTGGTTCACTGGGGCCAGTCAGGCAGGCCCTGGGTTGGGGGGGAAAATGTTGCCTTCAGGGCAGCCTTTACTGCCGGGGGGCCCTCCTGTGGGCCACAAATTGCCCAAGCAGGAGGAGGGGCCCCCGACCCCAGCTGGCATTGAGGCTGTCTGGTGTTACTGGGTGGTCGAGGCCGGTTTGCACCCCCTTCCCCTGGTCCTCAGCCATGAGTAAAATTCTACTTAAGGGCCTCAGTTGCCCTCTGGGTGGGAAGGCAGTCCTCTCCATTCTCTGGACCTGACACAATTTGATGGCCATCCCCCACCTCTGCTTTCTGCTTCACTGCCCGTCTCTAGAGGGCTGATTAAAATTCAGCCCTTTGTCTTCCAGCCGAGTTGTCAGCTGGACAGTTAAATACTAATTTGGAACAAAATTACATCACCTTTTGTATTGCAGCAGTGCTCCTAATAGCTGCCCGAACTTTGGTCATTGAACTGGCATGTAACTAAGGCAATATGTGCCGCTAGAGGTTGTGATCAGCTACTTCTCCGGCTAAGGTTCTGTTGTCGTTTTGCATGTTCTATTTATTTCTGACTGAAGGCTAGCATGCAGTTTTTGCATCACTGGGTCTGTATGATTAGACTTGATTCTGCAACATGGAGGAGCCATTGTTGTAGCTTGCTTCATGGTTCAGTTATTATGTCTCAACTATTTGTTCTGCGATCTACTTGCTGTACTTGACTCCAATGAAATCAGTCTTCATAGACTCCATTCTCCCCTCTGACAAGTGCAAAGAGCTCATAGATGCCTTTGGATGGTTTTAATCTGAGAGACAATCAGCTGCCTCTGCCCTCCCTTCCTTCCTCTGACTGACAAACTGACTCCATCCCCTTCCTTGGCAACTGTTGAGGCTGAACCACACTGTCTCAATCCTGGGGTCATGTTTGACCACATAGGCGGTCTTAGTGATGCCATGAGAATTTCCACCTTCTGTAACATTGTCCAACTCTGCCTCTGCTTATCTACTGCTGGAACCTTCATCCAAGCTTTTGTTACCTCTAAACTTGACTCTCATTGTTTGAATGCACTCTAGTCCCACATTCTACCCTCTGTAAACCGAAAGCTGCTCTGTGTCCTTACTCACAAAGCCCTGTTCACCCATCACCCATCTGTTCACTGACCTACATTGGCTCCCAGTTAAGTAACAGCTTGGTATTTTTTAAACAAATTCTCATCCTTGTTTTCAAATCCCTCCCTCTTGCCCCCACTGCCATCTCTTTAATCTCTTCCAGCCCCACAACCCTCCAATATCTGCGCTTCTCCAATTTGGGCTCCTTGAGCAGCCTGATTTTAATTGCTTCATTGTCGGTGGTCATGCCAGCAGCTGCTAAGGCCCTAAACCCTGGAATTCTCTAAACCTCTCCAACTCTACCTTTTTGCCTCCTTTTTAAAGCCTGACCAAACTTTTGGTATCTGCCCTAATATCTCCTTATGTGGCTCGGTAGCACATTTTGCTTTATAATCCTGTCAAACACCTTGGGACATTATATGTTAAATTCTTCATAGCTGAAAGACTGGTAGAGGTGAAAAAGGAGGTGCT
Organism: Heterodontus francisci; assembly: GCF_036365525.1. Classification (NCBI taxonomy): domain Eukaryota; kingdom Metazoa; phylum Chordata; class Chondrichthyes; order Heterodontiformes; family Heterodontidae; genus Heterodontus; species Heterodontus francisci. Next base: position 29,987,595 of record NC_090388.1, on the reverse strand, counting down.
GTGGGATGCAAAATAAATGTTTTTAACGTGGATGGTATACTTGGCCTAAACTCAATTGTGTAACAAGAATGCTGCATCCTTGTTCATGCTATTTTTTTGAGTTGTGATTGGCTTCAAAGTATAAGCTGAATATGTTAGAACCAGTTTTCTATACTAAATTGGGCCTCCTTTCAGGCAAAACTACCTTTTGAAAAAAATCTACAATATTACAAACACTTAGGGAGGAAATGTACTTCTAAACATTAGTTGGTTTCATGTTACTTGTAACAGTCCTATTATTCATGACCATTGCAAGGTGATGGGACAGGGTACAGAAAGAGATTGAATGAATATGAAATGTACACAATTGTCCAAATGTTTGTGGCCCTATTTCTAAAAGAATCCCTAGAATATTCTAGTTATAAATCTACCCTTAAATTGCAATTTACTGTTAATGGCATATCAGGTTTAATGTGCCTTCATTCTCCAGGTTAGAAATCTTGGCAGGCAAAACAAATTCTACTTGTTAGAAAGAGAAGCTTCCAATTGTTCAGTTGATCATGAGGTTGCCTAAATGATTTTTCTTCTAAAAGCCATTGATAAATTTGCAATGCATTATTACTTGGCCATAAATGCACATCAGTTATTATCTCATTGCAGTGATGTAACAGTTGCTATTGGTCCCTTTTGAAAGTGAAAGGTATGAGGTATACCAACTTAATCCCTTCCATAATCTTGAGGTTTTTCCTATTTAGGTGTTTGTAGAAGTCTATAATCTAACCTCTGACCCACACCAAATCATAAATATAGCCAAGACTATAGATCAAGAAGTTCTTGAGAAGATGAACCATCGTCTCATGATGTTGCAGTCTTGTTCTGGATCAACATGTCATACGCCGGGGATATATGATCCAAGGTAAGAAGAAATTTTGGACATTCCCTAATGCACACCAATGTAAATGCCATATGTCCATTACTATCTTGGTGCTTATACTGTGACAAATGTGAGTTGGTAGTAGCTTCCCTTAGAGCAAGGAACAGTCCTAGTACGTTAGCAGGGATGTAGCCAGTCATGAGTTTTGCCTCATGCACGCATCAGTCTGCCTCCAGGTATCTGGGAGAGCCAGACAAGTGTGAGGATACAGAGGAGGAGTAGAAGTTGAGAGACTCCTCTTTGCACTTCCATCACAGCTTTGGCAAGAACATTTGTTTTTTTTAAGTGCAACATGAGTAGAGACTCTTTCTAGAAAGCGGCACTTTATTTTTGTCTTGAGTAATGCTGTAGAAGATCAATGGGCCTTGATATAATTTTTGTGTGTGTGAAGCTATGGTCATTGAAGTGGCAAGGTCGTACTAATAAATTGTATTCTTTCCCACCATATTTGTATTTTTGACCCTATCAATAAGCATACTGCAGACTATAATTGCTTTCATCATGGATCAGTAGACTGCTTAAAGATATTAACTTATGCAGTTTCACTAAGTGGCTACAAATTCTTTGTCAGTAAATGGATTTCTGCCTGCCCAAGACACTGACTATGTTTTGTATGACTGCCTTTACTTTCAAACCTTTTTTCCCTTTTTGTTGATTTCAATGTGAACCAAACCATTCTCCTTCACAGTACTCCTCTGTGGTACTGTGTGCTCTGACTTGTAGACATTATGGCCCCTCTGCTCCCAAGCATGCCTGAGATTTCCATCCTTGGTCCACTTGCCTTAACAGCAACATCTGGAAGGTCGCTTTCTTAACACTCCACTCCACCTCCTTTTCTGCCTCCTTCATTTGCCAGTGCAGTTGGCAGTTCCCAACTGCTTATCTAACATTGAAATCTACCTGAGCCAAAATAGGTGCAGAGCTAAATGGCAGTGAAGCTATCCTGCAAACACCTGCAATGTCCTACACCTTGACTCATTGGCTACCACCTCCTGGCTAAGCCCTGAGGTGCAGAACCTTGGTATTTGCTCACCCAGAGTGTGTAGGTTTAGTATTTGTATCACCTGTCTGTTCTTTATTCAGATTAACAGGTTACTTTTTTTTTCAGGTACAGATTTGACCCTCAACTAATGTTCCATCATGGACCTGGTGCACCCAAGTTATTCCATAGAACCTTATGAGGCCTTTATATCAACTGTCATCTGTGATATAACTTTGTTCTTTGTGTGGACTGACATGAATCACTAGGAATTATATCTATCTTCCTGCCACACCCCTCAACCCAATGCAAAAACATGTTTTCTTGTTTAAAAAAAACTTGCCTTTTGAAAAGTAATTCTAAACATTTTAATATAGTTTTATGTATTGTAGTTCTAAATTGCAGTATTTATTTTGCAAGAACTATTGTCTTTATTTCAAAAGAACCTATGCATATAATTGTTTGACTGAGGTATGGCACTGAACAAATAAATGATTTAGGTTTTTGTTTTCCTTGCATGAATTACCTGTCAACCAGCAATCAAAGCTATACTTGGTGGGTACTGAATGACCTTTTCCAAGTGGAGTCCTTTTGCTACTTGCTGTTGTAGCATGATCTAGTAGTGTCTCGCATTTCTGTAACTATGAATTCTAACCAGACTTCACTATAAAGATACTACAGGAATCTTGTGCACAGCATAAAAAAGTGGATATTTAAGACAAATGGAGCCCTTCTTGTTCAGTGACCATCCAGCCCAGTGTGATGGGGACTTTGCTCAAATGTGGGCTTGTGAAGCAGGTAACTGGGATGAAACTATTGGCTCAAACTGAGATTTATGACTAATCTTCATTCTCTGCCTCAAAATAGAGCAAAATATTGCATCAGGGAAGGTTGGTTTTCAATTTTCTAGATGCAGTCTCTTGGATTAGGCTTGTGAACAATGCAAAACTCATCTGATTCTGAATGTATAAGTGCATGCTACCTGCTTTATTTTTAAATTGAAATACTCTAAGACCCTGGAATGACTTGTAGACACAAGGGTATCAATTTTTTTTTTGTTGCCTCCAACTAATTTGTTTTCACCCCCAACCATAGGTTGTTAACTTGGCTGCTATACCACTATTTACAAGGCCAGGTCGCGCTGTGTGTGTCACGCTCTCGCTCCCCCCACCCCCCTGATTTTTTTTTTTAACTGAGGGCATACTGTGCCCCAATTCACATTGGTATCTATTGGCTTGATTTGTCTATCTTGGTGAGGGATTTTGAATATACAGGGTTGCCCTGCTATCATGTTTAATTCCAATGTGCATCCTTCAATAGCGTAAAATTGAGGAAATAGCTTGCCAGTAAACACCTTCTACTAAAGCTTGTTGACATTCTTCAGCAATGAATGGTGCACATCAACATTTATATAATTCTGTTTGATCTAGAAATCATTTCTATAATTGAGTTATACCATTGTAAAATTTTCACCAGATGAAAGCTTTCTTCAATTTAAATGTTTTGTTGGTTATGAAATGAAGCTCGCTTTTTCAGTGGTATTGGGTTTAGATATTGCACTGAAGGATTTGAGATCCTAGCTGTATAATTGATGTTTTGAGAAATTATGTTGCTGGAGCTGTGCTCTTATCTTCCCAGCTGAGTATGTGATAGATGTGAAGTCAAAGTGGCTAATGGTTGGTAGCAAAATATGGCTAATATAGCAGCTATTATCTAACATCCATGCTATCTACCATATATTGTAATGACCAAGGCTATTTTTGTCTATCAGCTGTTGGCTTATTGATCAATTGTCCTGTCTTAACCACTTCATATTGTATCCTGCAATGTTGAATCATCCACCAGAATGTCTTGTCTTTTATTCAAAGATGGAATTATTCAATGGTTTACACTTGTCAACCATTTTTCTTACAGTATTGTGTAAGGATTTGTTTATGTTGTGTAAAATAAAAATTATGGGTGGAATGCTGAAACAACAATGAAATTGTCTGAAGGGCAAACAAAACCACAAACTGTATTTCACTGGCATAAGTGTATTTAGAGTGTGTAGTTGACAATGCCTCTAGGGTAGCACGGGGCTATAGTCTTATTAATGAGCATTAGTAAAGAGGTTTAACTAGCAACACTTGAGGACTAAGGTCTGCTTGTTGCCTGGTGTATCTCTTTAAACCTACAACAAATAAGCATGCACTTAAGAGCAAGCATTCAGTTTAGCCTGAATATAAGGATTTTAAGACATGTACATCAAAATTGCAGTGTTAATTATAAATCTTTGTATTTTCAGTGCTAAACTAAAATTTTTTTTTTTAAAACAACAAATTATGTAGCTTGGATAACAATTTGTGTAAACTTGATGTTACTAAAGAGCTTCAGATTCTAGGCACTTGTATTGCTGATTTTTGAATTGAGATTTATTTTTTCCCAAAGATTTAAGTGCCCTTGATTGTACTTTTGTGATATGTGAATATGATGGCTCAATTCAATCTTGCAATTATTTAATAAACTACTTTTTCAATTTGAAGTTGGGATTTCTTTCCTTCCCCCTATAGATCACAGGATCTTAATCTTTCTATCGGGAATAGACATGTTTATCACTCTAATCATGTTAGGGAATGCTATTTGTTCAGGGCACCTCCATTACAAAACTGGTATATCATTTAGTTCCCAACACAATACTAAATAAAAGCAAAATACTGCAGATGCTGGAAATCTGAAATAAAAACAAGAAATGCTGGAATCACTCAGCAGGTCTGGCAGCATCTGTGGAAAGAGAAGCAGAGTTAACGTTTCGGGTCAGTGACCCTTCATCGTCAGTTCCGATGAAGGGTCACTGACCCGAAACGTTAACTCTGCTTCTCTTTCCACAGATGCTGCCACAATACTAAATAATATTGACACCAGACAAAGTAATCATGCATGGAACTTAATTAATTTGGAGGTTATTTTGGTATGTACCTTCTCTAATAGGTGTACTGGCAAGCAGTGGCAAGACTGTTTTTCTCTCCGTTTGTATGGAAGTGGGGGGGGGGGGAGGTGCACAGTGGTTAGCACCACAGCCTCACAGCTCCAGCGACCCAGGTTCAATTCTGGGTACTGCCTGTGTGGAGTTTGCAAGTTCTCCCTGTGACCACGTGGGTTTTTGCCGGGTGCTCTGGTTTCCTCCCACAGCCAAAGACTTGCAGGTTGGTAGGTAAATTGGCCATTATAAATTGCCCTGAATATAGGTAGGTGGTAGGGGAATATAGGGAAGGTGGGGATGTGGTAGGAATATGGGATTAGTGTAGGATTAGTATAAATGGGTGGTTGATGGTCGGCACAGACTCGGTGGGCCAAAGGGCCTGTTTCAGTGCTGTATCTCTAAATAAAAAGTAAGCACTTTAGGTATTGGCCATATAGTTGCCATTTTTTTTTTCCCACCTGCCTGCTGTAAAACCACTCCAAGGCTGAAAGCCAGTACTGAACCACTTCAGAAAGTGGTTGCCCAATTAACTATTCCAAGTGGATATTATACATACACTAACGTTATACCTTGTAAAAATAGTTATGCTTTCCTTTTAGAATGTATCTTCAATGTAGTGTGAACTTAGTTTGGCAAAAGCCTTGTCTGAACATTGAGTTTTAAATTAAGGGAAACTTTCAAATCTGTGTACAGTAGTTGCAGTATATTCAGAAGTATAGAGGACTCAAACTTTGAATACTTTATTTTCTGGATTTTGGAATGATTATAAAAAGCAGATGAAAATAACTCTGCATACCAGCTTATTAATCTTTGGAATGAAAATTACTCTGCAAAAGTTTTGATGGCCTTGCAATACATTCCAACAGTAGAACTGATACATTTTTTTTCCTGTGCCCAAGATTTCCCAAAGTGTTTTACAGAGTATTACGGTTGAGTTATTGCTGTTTTTGTAGTGAAATGTGACAGCAAATGAAATCTCTTTTGGTGATGATCAAGATACCTGTTGGTCAGAAGAAATATACTCAAATGTTGCTGGGAGATCCTTCACATCCAGCATAATGAGAAAGGGTATTTACTTTGTCGTCTTCAAAGCCTGCTCCTGCAAGAAAGCCACAGTACCACGAGTGCTGTAAAGAATCAGCCTAGATTATGTGCTCAACTTCTGGAGTGGAGCTCAAACACACAATTATTCTGAAATTACTTGTAAAAGAGAATATTTTGAGGAAATTGAAAGGTGATTGCCTGACCTTATGGACATGCATTACTGTCAGTTAGAATACAAACTTTCTGTTTTGAGTAAAGGGAACCAAAGCTTCAGCAATTTAAGAGATTAATCCACACTCCTGATTCCTCCAATCTTACTGCATATTTTAAGTTTGTTTGGGTACTGGGGGAAGTTTGAAGAAATTGTATTGCAGATTCAACAAAAATCAGTAATATCTTCAAATAGCTATTATGGCCAAGTGAGGAGAGGGTCACAGTCGTCCCTTTTGTCTTTCCTCTTACTTGACCACAACACAGTTTATTCCTTTTTAAACAGTGGTTGTATTTACCACCTCAGTGAGTCTTTTACCTTTAATGTGATTGGTTCTTTCACAATCAGACAGGTTTTCTTGAGTTTAAATGAGAGGTAAGTTTATTATGCGCAACAAGCTAAACCCAATCTGAAGAAAATTTTTTTTAAAGCTACACATTCACACAAGGATCATACGCACACAAATAGAATGGAAGGTGGGTTTTTTTGGTTGGATTAAAGTCAAGAATAAATAAGTTAAATACACATCTGGTGCTTCCCTGGCTGACACAATATTATTGTAGCAACAATGGTAGTGTGGAAAGTACATTTTATAACTAGCTACAGCAATTTAAAACTTCAATGAAGTCATTAAAAAGGTCAATAGATAATTCATTATGAAATGTTAAAATTTTGGCTATTAGAGTTTTCAGTTACTGAGTGGGTGAGAAAAGACTACTCGACTATTTTCAGAAGGCATTTTTTGGGGAAATGATGCAACACTATATGCTAGTCAGACCATGCACATAGGCAATTATAAATAGAGAAATCTTTAGACAATGATAAGATTGCAATGCCCTTTCTACTGGGCATTCCAATATTCTGAGCCTGAAGCAAATCTATTGCTATGCCTCTAAGTGATACCAGCAGCTGTGTGCATGTAGTAAATAGCTAGCTCTGAAACGCTGCAGTAAGTTTTGAAGCTCCAGTGTACTTCCCACAGGGCCTTATCAACCAAAACAGTGGTGACCCCAGCCCTCACTCACTACACCGCAGTTCTTTTCTGTCATCCACTGCAAAATCAGCCAGGGAGCTGAGGGACTACAATTGCCGTGATGGATGTCGTCTTCTGCAATGTATCACACTTCATCAAATGCAACCTGATCCTTGCTGGGCAAAGAGACAGGGCCATCAACTGAGGGAAACACATGAGTGAGAAAGGAAAAGGTTATGGTGAGAGCGTTGAAAGAATGTTGGGAGGAAGCTCGTGTAGAGCATAAACATGGCATGGATCATTTGGGCTGAATGCCTGTTTTTATACTATACACTCTCTCTTCCCCAGTGTGTAGGGGGCTGCTGATTGTACGTTGGGAGATTGAAGGCGCTGTTTAAGGACTCTAACGCACTTAACATGAAGAGTTTCACTTTCTAACTGCAATGCCAAACAAAGGATCCTACATGTAAACTCTGAACAGCTGGGAAGTTCCAATGACACACTTGTCCTTCATCATTCTATCCCCCTGCAGGAATGGACCAGGAGGCAGATGGATCCGGGAGGACAAGGCTTGCCTCCGAAACTGTGGCTGATGATAGGTTTGTGGGGAAACGGGAGATGGCTAGTGTCTTACAATACATCCCCAATAAAGTTGTAAAAGTTGTGGTGATGTGCTGTGCAGGAAGGGCTCAGCCTAGACTTGGCAGACATGGAGCCCACATAACCTGCACGTGCCCGAGTCCAGAGATGAAATTTTACACACACGCTCAAACCTTCTCTCAGAACTTTTTCATATTGTTTAAACTGAAAGATTATATGTGCTAAAGAATGTACAAATAGATTAATTTTGTGTCTGTTTTGTCTGGTGCAACATGCTGTGTCTCTTAGCTGCCCTTGTGCAGAATCCTACTGTAATCAGGTTTCAAGTTTAACTGAGATATTCTGTATAAAGTGAATAAATCTGTAAAACCAGCATATGCTATTTGGGTCAGGCTATCGAAACTTCTGTCTTGTTTCCCCTTTCCAGTTCAGTTTCTATGACTCCCTCTCCAACCCAGTCATCACTTTTTTCCCCAGGACCATATTATCTCTGAAATCAGCAGCCATTTCCTTTTAACTGCAAACCTTCCCTCTTTAGTATGGGAGTGGAGCCATGGAAAGTGGTGGTGATCTGATTGTTGAAATTGTGTGCTCTGAACTAGGTACAAAAATTGCTACCTGTGACATCAATATTTCCAATTCCTTGTTGTACAAGATATCTCTTACAACATATCTCTGATTTGAAACAATTTCAACAACTACATCTGGATTTCCATTGCAATTAAGTGTTCTGATTGTACTTTTCTTCTGAACTAACGTTGCATGGCACGTTCCCTAGCAGTAGAGCTAATCTAATTTGGTGCTATGGTTGTGGTAAACCAGTTAGTGGAGCAGGAATTCCTGAAAAAGGGCACTCAAACCAAATACAACCATAATTTTTGGGCCCTCTGACGATACTCGAACCAGCACATACCCTTAAAGGGCAAAGATTCCACTTGTGTAGTTAAGCAACCACGGTGAACAAATGAGGAAATGGACAGTAATAAAAACAGAAAATTGTGGAAATAATCAGCAGGTGTCACCATCTGTGCAGAGAAAAACAATTAGCATTTTGGGTTGATGACCTTTTGTCAGAACTGGAAAAAATTAGAGTTGTAACAGATTTTAAGCAAGTATTTGTGTGGGGGGGGGGGTGTTGTTGGGGGTAACAAAAGGGAAGGTCTGTGATAAGGTGGAAGGCAGAAGAGATTAAATGATAAAAGGAATGATGGTGCAAGGAAAAAGGAGATGGTAATGAGAAAAGTAAAGAAACAAAAGATGGATCTAGAGGAGGTGTAAATGGCAATAGCAAAATCATTACCAAAAGCTGCTGTCTGAAAAAATGGGGGCAATGGTTCTGATCTGAAATTGTTGAACTCTGTTGAGTGCAGAAGGCTACAAAGTGCCGAACAGAAAAATGCAGTGCTGTTCCTCAAGCTTGCATTGAGCTTCACTGGAACGGTGTAGAAGGCCTATGACAGAGAGGTCAGAGTGAAAGTGAGGCAGCGAATTATAATGACAGGCTACTGGAGCTTGGGGTCATGCTTGTGGATTGAATGCAGGTGTTCTGCAAAGCAGTCACCCAATTTGCATTTGGTCTCCCAGTGAAGAGGAGACCATATCATGAGCAGCAAATACAGAATACTAAACTGAAAGTAGTACAGGTAAATTGCTGTTTCACCTGGATGGAATGTTTAGGGCCCTGAAAAGTGGGAGGTAAAAGGGCAGGTGTTACATTTCCTGTGCTTGCATGGGAAGGTGCCATGGGAAGCGGGGTGACTGAAGAGTGGACCAGGATGTCACAAAGAAAATGGTCTCTTCAGAATGCTGAAAGGGGTCAGGTGGGGGGCGGAGAGGGGAAGATGTGTTTGGTGGTGGAAACATGCTGGAGGTGGTGCAAAGGGCAGGATGGTTTGTTAACTGTGGAGGCTGGTGGGGTGGAAAGTAAGGACAAGGGGAACCCTATTGTGGTTTTGGGAGGAAAGGGATGAGAGTGTAAGTATGGGAATTGGAACAGACACAGTAGAGGGCTCTGTCAACCACAGCTGGAGAAAAAGGAAACATATCAGAAGCACTGGAATGGAAGCTGGCATCGTGGAAACAGATGCGACTGAGATGGAGAAACTGGGAGAATGGAACAGTGTCCTTACAAAAGTGGCATGAGAAGTAGTATAGTCAAGGGAGCTGTAGGAGTCAGTGGGCTTATAGTAAATGTTGGTCAATAGCTATCCCCAGAAATGGAGACAGAGAAGTTGGCGAAGAGTTGGAGATGAACCATATGAATGTGTGGGAAAGGTGGAATTTGGAAGCAAAGTTGATGAATTCTTCCAGCTGGTCATCTGCCCTAATATTGCCTTATGTGGCTCAGTGTCTTTTGCTTTATAATGCTCGTGTGAAGCATCTTGAGACGTTTTATTACATTAAAGGTGGGTGGCGCAGTGGTTAGCACCGCAGCCTCACAGCTCCAGCGACCCGGGTTCAATTCTGGGTACTGCCTGTGTGGAGTTTGCAAGTTCTCCCTGTGTCTGCGTGGGTTTCCTCCGGGTGCTCCGGTTTCCTCCCACATGCCAAAGACTTGCAGGTTGATAGGTAAATTGACCATTATAAATTGCCCCTAGTATAGGTAGGTGGTAGGGAAATATAGGGACAGGTGGGGATGTGGTAGGAATATGGGATTAGTGTAGGATTAGTATAAATGGGTGGTTGATGGTCGGCACAGACTCGGTGGGCCGAAGGGCCTTTTTCAGTGCTGTATCTCTAGCAATAAAAAAAATAATAATAAATATAAGTTGTTGCCTAAATCTGACAAATCAATTCTGCCCAGTTTTGCAGTATATCACATGACCTGTTTTTGCTGTGAAAATGTTATATAAACCTTCAACCCTACACCAGACAGTTCCAGTCTTCAAGGTTGCTACATTCTGTTTTCTGCATTGTTCTTCTCAGCTTATCTTGTCTCAGGACTTTTTCATCACACCTGGACTTGTCTATGCAGCTCATTACTTCTCCACTTCATAACTATTTATCCTGATGCTGCCAAACTAATATGATCCCCAAACCTCCTTTTCCAGGTGTTTTGCAAGTTTTACAGTTAATCATATTTCCAGCTACCTCGTGGTGCTTATCTCAAGTTATTATACTTTACATTTGCTTACAGGAAGATGGAGGACACAACACACTTAAAACTGAATGGACTGTCAGGTCTATATAAAGCAGTTATCTTTGGATCTCCTGCTGGAAGGATAGAGCTTAATCAGATCCAAGTGAAGTTGCATTCAAATGTCTTTGGTTATAGTAGAATGTACCTGATTCAGCATCAGATATACATAGAACGGGAACCTGCCCATTTCTAATGAAGAGAAGGTTGTAGTAGATAAGGGCATACTTCCCCTGAGACAACATCAGAACCGGTTCTCTGATGAAAGGTCATTGACTTGAAATGTTAACTCTGCTTCTCTCTTCACAGATGCTGCCAGACCGGCTGAGTATTTGCAGCATTTTCTGATTTTTCATTAGCTCTATTAGGAACCTGTGCTGATCAGTATACAGCAATCATCCCTACTGCAACTCCAGGGGGAACCAGAGCTGAAGGGCATTTCAGTTTCTGTGCAGAGAGTTAATGACTATGAGCTGACTCTGTATAGAATGCTCCTAGATGGCCTTATGTTACTTACAATGGAAAAGAGTGGACCTCGTCAGCAATTATTAAAGAGCTTTATTTAACTAGATTGAGAGGAGCAATTTTTTTTTTAAACAAGCTATGAGGCATGAAGGTCTATTTTATGCTGTTATACTTAACCGGTTGGCTCAAGTGAGGTGTATCAACTAAAAGCATCACACTCTTGCTGGCTAGATCGCCCTCACTGTACATACTCAGTGCTCAGGCTTCTTCTAGCACCCAGAGCACCAATGGACATTTAGGTACTTACATATTATAGTCCAGAGTGCACAGTGCCACTTTGAGTTTCAGAAGAAATTGAGTTCCCAGTGTGTTTAGCACTATAATCTGACCACATATGCATTAACTGTGCACACCAGCACAAGTTTCGTAGCCCCAAGGGTCCAATTTATGCCAGTAAGTAAACTAAACTTTGAACACATGGGACTGAGAAGAGTTCTCAACAGAATTAAAATTATAATTTCAGATCATAACCTCTGCTCCTTTCTTTGGTTTGTTTTCAGATGGCAGCTGTTGGTAATGATTCTGCAATTTCCTATTTACACCTCCTCTGGACACATCTTTTGTTTCTTTACTTGTCCCATTATCACACCCCCTGTTGCCTTGCAGCATCATCTCTTTTATCATTTAATCTCTCCTGCCTTCCACCCTATCACAGACCTTCCTTTTTGTTCATTCCTCCCCTCCTCCCTTTCCCTGCCACTGTATTTGCTTAAAACCTGTTACATCTCTAACTTTATTCCAGATCTGATGAAAGGTCATCGACCTGAATTGTTAACTCTGTTTCTCTCTCCACAGATGCTGCCACAGCAGCTGAGTATTTCCAGCATTTTCTGTTTTTATTTAAAATGATAATTTTTGGCTTCAAATCCAAAATCTTAAAAAAAGCTCATGGTTGTTGAGACCCTAGAGTGAGTGCAAGTATGGGGAGCTGTCAGCACCTGTGGCCCACCAAAACTTGTCTGGAATTATATACTGTCCAAACCTCATTTGCATTGGTGTCCATTAGATATTTTGAATCACGATCCTTGACTCGCCCTGCAAAGTGATAGCTTAATTACTATCGATGTTTCCATGTTGCAGGAAGTGTTTAAATTTTACTCATTCCAAGAAAAAAATAAAAGAAATAAAAATCAGTTGTTGGATGGAATCCAGATTCAAACCAGATTTCAATGTTACCTCTCGTTGTAATCCTTACAGTATTGTTTACTAAAACCACTGTATTAACACGAAATCATTATTTTCAACATGGTCAATTGAGAAACTAAAGGGCAAAAAGACTGCTACTATTGCCTTAGCAACTCCTGCTGAGTTGTTTAAGCTAATCAAATTGTTGCATTCCAAAGTGAATGCAGATGAGAAAAGTGAAAATAAATAGCTTTAAAATAGAAAAGCAAAATACTGCAGATGCTGGAAATCTGAAATAAATACAGAAAACACTGGAAGTACTCATCAGGTCAGGTAGCATCTATGGAGAGAGAAAGAGAGTTAACATTTAAGGTCAATACCTTTCATTAAAACCAGGAAAAGTTAGAAATGTATTAGGTTTTAAGCAGCTGAAATGCGGGACGTTGGGAAAAGAAAAAAAGGGAAGGTTTGTGATGGGGGGGAAGACGGGAGACATTAAATGACAAAATAGTTGGTGGTGGAGAGCCAAAGAAAGTGGGAATGAGACAAGTAAAGGAATAAAAGTTGTGTCTAGAGGAGGTATGGATGGCAGAATGATGAACAGCTGCCATTCGAAAGCAAACAAGAGTAAAACCAAAACCTGCAAGGAAAAAGGAAACAAAATGAGGGCAGAGATTATGGTCTGAAATTGTTGGTGTCAGTGTTGAGTCTGGAAGGCTGTAAAGTGTTTAATTGAAAGATGAGGTGCTGTTCCTCAAGCTTTGCACTGAGCTTCATTGGAACACCGTAGGAGGCCGAGGACAGAGAGGTCAGCGTGACAGCACATACTTCACAATAGAAAACGGTTTTAAAGTACATATTCTTCAGAACTCTCCGAGATATAAAAAATGTTAACACAAGCAGAAACACAGCAATTCATTTTATGCATCAAAGAGCTAATTTACAGCTTTTATTTGTGAAAGGTTTAAATAGAAGCCAAACATAACAGTTGTAGGCCTTCAGTACTTGTACAACAGACTTATCAAAGATGAATTGAAAATTCTTAAGGATGCAAATACAGTTGAAACTGGGGACCAATTAAACAAATGTCTGATGATTTTATTGCCAATTTGGAGATCCTGTGTCACTCTCCAATTCTCTGGTACCTCCCCCATATTGAGGGAAGATTGGAAGGTTATGGCAAGCCCTTCTGCTATCTCCACTCCCATTTCCTTTAGCAACCTGGGATGGAAGTCATCCGGACCAGGTGACTTATCCAGTCTGAGCAATACAGAGTAACTGAACAGGATCTCCAAGTTGGCAATAAAATCGTTGAAGACATTTGTTTAATTGGTCTCTGGTCATCACACCTTTGTGAGGGTCATTGAGAGACAGCAGAGGAGATTTACCAGAATGGTTCCAGGAATGAGGGATTTTAGCTACAAGGCTAGGTTGGAGAAGCTGGGATTGTTCTGCTTGGAGCAAAGGAGATTGAGGGGGGATTTGACCACAGTGTACAAAATTATGACAGATTGAGATAAGGTAGACAAAGAAAAGCTTTTCCCATTAGCTGATGGTACAAGACTAGGGGACACAGATTTAAGGTTTTGGGCAAGAAATGCAGGGGGATGTGAAGAAGACGTTATTACGCAGTGAGTGGTAATGACCTGGAGCTTGCTGCATATGAGGGAAACGGAAATGATGAATGATTTCAAATAGAAGTTGGATGGGCACTTGAGGGAAATAAACTTGCAGAACTATGGGGATAGAGTGGGAGAATGGGACTCATTGTTCTATAGAGAGCCGACACAGACTTGGGCCAAATGGCCTCCTTCTGTACTGTAATGACTATAACTCAAAATACTCAGCATGTCTGGCAGCATCTGTGGAGAGAAAAAGAGTGTTAATGGGCTGAATTTTACACTACCCCGACGAGTGGGATGGTGGCGGGGGGGTGGCGTAAAATGGAGTGGGAGGCCTTCCTGACCCGCTCCCGCCTCCGTTGCCACATTACATAGGGCGGCGGGAGTGAGAAAAGGCCTGTCCATCCCAGGCCAATCAAGGCCCTTAAGTGGCCTTCGCCCGCCTGCATGCCGATTTTACATGTGGCTGGACGGGCGGCCGAAAACCAGGTGGCTTCAGAGGGTCCCGGGGTGGGCCTCATAATCCAACCACCAACCCAACCACCCCCAAGACCCAACACACACCTCCCCTTCCTCTCAATCGACCACCCTTGCCTCGCCGGGGCCTGACCGATTGCCCCCAAGGAGGCAACCAAAACCTACCTGTCTTCCTGGCTCCTAGGCATCTTCCCTTCACGTTGGGCTGCAGTGGCGCTGCTGGGATTAAGAGCTGCCGGCAGCTCTATTAGGTGGGACTTCCTACGTCAAGCGGGTGGAAGTCCCGCCTCACATCAATTGAAGCCTGGGGACCCGCAAAATACAGGTAGGATCCGCAGGTGAGGTGGACGCGGGTTCGCCACGGACTTTTCAGTTGGTGGCCGGCTCACATCTACCTACCGTTAAATTCCAGCAATGTTTCAGGTCGATTACATTTTAAAGGTCATTGACTTGAAACTTTAAATCTATTTTTCTCTCGCAGGTGCTGCCACACCTGCTGAGTATTTTCAGAACATTCTGTTTTTATTTCAGATTTCCAGCACCTGCAGTATTTTGCTTTCGCATTAATTTACAGGGAGCCTCCTTGAGCAGCTGCATGGCAAAAAGCAGGAGACTCTTCTTCAAACAGGCCTGAAAGCTATCTGGGGAAACCATGACAGCACATTCAGGAGGCTGTGTTCACACAACGGCCTTTTATTTAGGAGCACAAGTCACAGTTAGGTCTTTAATACTATAATCCCAATTCTCTCTCGTTCTCTTGTGTAGTGAGGTGTCACTCCCAGAATGCAGCCTTGCTAAATTTGCCATCACACTGGGATCTCTGAGTCTGTACTCCTCCCTCCACTGTTTGCAGTGGAACAGTTCTGCGATACATTGGAGGAATCTGCAACAAATGTTGCAGGTCCTTTCACAATCATAAGTTTCAACCAAATCTCTCTTCATATGTAAATAAAAAGCAAAAAAACTACAAATGCTACAAGTCTGAAACAAAATAGAAACTGCTGGAAACACACAGCAGGCCAGTCAGTATCTGTGGAGAGCAGAGATAACTTAGTTTCAATAACTTACATTTAAAAAGCACCTTTGAGGTAGAAAAATGTCCAAGGCACTTCACAGAAGCATAATAAAAACAAAAATAGATACCAAGCCAAAGGAGCAGGTAGTAGGAGGAGTGACTAACAGGCTTTGTCAAAGAAGTGGGTTTATTGGCTTGCATTTATGTAGCAGCTTTCACAACCATAAATACTCGATAGTCAGTGAAGTACTTCTGAAGTGTAAGCACTATTCTAATGTAGGAAGTTCTGCTCTTGTACACTTTATCCTCTTTCACTGTCAATGAGAATGACTGTTGTCATTTGTCTGCAATCAAAATAACAAAAATTGCCACTCAAATTTTTTTAAGGGGCAGAAACTTTAAACCCAAATTATAAATAACAGAGTCACAGCCAACAACTTATATTTATATAAGAAATGCTGGAAATACTCAGCAGGGTTCTGATGATGGGTCACTGACCTGAAAGGTTAACTCTGCTTCTCTCTCCACAGATGCTGTCAGACCTGCTAAGTATTTCCAGCATTTCTTGTTTTTATTTCAGATTTCCAGCATCTGCAGTATTTTGCTTTTACTTAACTTATATTTATATTGCAGATTTAACATAAGAAAATATCCCAAGGTACTTTAAAGGTGCATTATAAAACAAATTATGACACCAAGTCACAAAAGGAGATATTAGATCAGATAACCAAAAGCCTGGTCAAAGCAATAGGTTTTAAGCAGTGACTTAAAGGAAGAAAGCAAGGTGGAAAGGGTGTAGGGAGGGTATTCCAGAGTTTGGGGCTGAGGCAACTGAACGCACAGCCAGCAATGGTGGATTGATTAAAATCAGGTATACACAAGAAGTTAGAATTAGAGGAACACAGGTATCTTGGAAGGTTGTGGGGCTGGAGGAGATTACAGAGTCAGGAAGGGGCGAGGCCATGGAGCGATTTGCAAACAAAGACAAGAATTTTAAAATAAATCAAAAGTAAGCTTATTTCCTATATTCCAGACTTTCTCGCCGGTGCTCACTGACCACTAGCTCCAGCTCCCAGCGAATACACTACAACATCCAAACCAAAAGCCAGCAACTCTACAGCCATTACTTGTTCTCACACTGACGACTTCGGCTGTCGCAAAATAGCTCCGTAAAGTGGAGGAGTGTCGCAAAACAGCTCTTGATTCGGTGGGTTGGAAACCCCGTTCGCTCTTTTTTACTGCTGCTCCGCTTGGCAGAAACAGGTGAAATGGGTGCATTGGAGGACTTGCAACTGTTGTGATTTGGTGAAAAAATTCTGCTATTGACCTGATTGTGTGTTTGTATCTTTTTGTGTTTCTTTAGCAACATGCCCGCTAAAGGTCCTTTGCAATCGGTCCAGGTTTTTGGGCGAAAGGTGAGGCACGAAGCGCTCCGCGTGGGCTGAGCGCAGTGACCGCGGCATCTCTCGCGCCTAGGCCTCGTGGTTCTCAGCGGTTTGTGGAATCTATTCCGGGCAGTTCTAGAACGCCGCGTGGCTTTATTTTATCCCGGGGTTGGGTTCTAAATTCGAATCTGAAGCCGGATCGCCGCGTTCCATTCTCCTGGGCTGCACGCGCCCCGGCCCGACCTGGCCTACCCTCCAAGATCATTAAAGCTGATTCCGTTCTAACCCTTGTGCTTTAAATGAACCGTTCGGAGGCGAGCCGGGAATAATGATCCATCAAGCTGCATCGGGCTTCTGGTCTGGGCAATCGGAGTAGACCTGATGAAGACAGCGGCCTCTGTTTCTGATCATTTCCTGTGCAAACTGACCGCCTCTGGTTAGTGGAATCTCCACAACCAACAGAGACCCGAATTTACATCAGACCGTGTACTGCGACAACATGTGGATCATTTTTTAAACCATGCTTATATTTTGTATTCAACCATTTCTTGCTAACGAGTGACTCGTGTTTGGACGTGTATGAGGGGATATTTGTCGAAATCTTTTAGCTTTGTATTGCTGTAAGTGTGGGTACGTTGGTTGGTTAGAAGAAGCTACACATCTTTATTCTACCATGTTGACATGGTAGAACTTAGTTTTTCCTGAGGTTAGTTGGCAGGATTCTAGACATTTTTCACTAATCGTATTAAAACTTGGACTGCTAAAGTGATGTACCTTACAGGTGAATTTTAAACTGTTTTTCCTATTTCTAACGCCAGTAGATGTATCTGAAAATGCATTAATTGTATGCTCCCATATCTATCCTATGGCTGTAAACCTCTATAACCTTATTTATAGTATGCCCCATTTAGAGTCATTTATGTAGAGAAGGAGGCCATTCAGCCCAGTGAGTCCATGCCAGCTCTCCATGGAGCTATTCAGTCAGTCCCACACCCCTGCTTTGTCCCCATAGTCCACCAAGTCTGTTTCCTTCAAGTGATTATCCAGTTTCTTTTTAAAGTCATTGATTGTCTTCGTTTCCACCACTCTTGTGACAGCGGGTTCTGGGTCATTACCACCCGCTGCATAAAAAATGTTCCTTCCTCCTATTCCTCATGCATCCCTGGCCCGAAGCCTTCAATCTGTGTCTCCTAGTCCTTGCATCATTAGTTAATGGGAACAGTTTTTCTTTGTCTGACTTATCTAAGCCTGTCATAATCTTGTACATTTCTATTAAATCTCGCCTCAATCTCCAACCTAACCATGTACCTAAAACCCCCCATTTGGTACAGTTCCCTTTTCCTGAAGCATGAATCCACTGAATTATATTTGACTCTCAGAAATGTTATGGTAAAGGTATACCCATTATAACCTATTTCATATATAATTGTAGCATATTGAAGTGGTGACCACTGCTGTTCTATTTATTATTTTCTGACTTTGTTATGCATGGTGTTTTCCCTCCATGCGGGCAAATAGTTTTAATCACATTTACTGGTCCTGTTTCTATATCCATTCAATCCCCTTTCTTCATCCACCTATCAATCTTGACTGTTAATGTAGTTTTCACTTCAACCATTAATCCTGGAAGTGAATTTCACAGCTTCATAACTCTGAATGTTTCTCCTTGAGCCAATATAAAACCTTGACCTCACTCCGTCTTTGTATATTGATGATCTGAATATAGGTAGTGAACAGAAGTGGCTCCAGACCTGAATCCTGAGGGACACTGCAAGACACTTGCTACCACTCTGGAAAAACTACTGTTAGCTCCTCCTCTCTGTTTGCACTCTTCAAACCAAACTTTTTATCTAGTTTGCTATCTGCTCCCTTAAGCTTCTCTAGCAATATGTGTGGTACCTTGTCGAAGCCTTTCCTAAAGTCCATTATATCCATTGCATTTCCCTCATTTACCGTGTGTGGTACCTCAAAGAATTCTGAAGTTTTTTTTTAGAGATACAGCACTGAAACAGGCCCTTCGGCCCACCGAGTCTGTGCCGACCATCAACCACCCATTTATACTAATCCTACACTAATGCCATATTCCTACCACATCCCCACCTGTCCCTAAATTCTCCTACCACCTACCTATACTAGGGGCAATTTATAATGGCCAATTTACCTATCAACCTGCAAGTCTTTTGACTGTGGGAGGAAACTGGCGAAAACCCACGCAGACACAGGGAGAATTTGCAAACTCCACACAGGCAGTACCCAGATTTGTACCCGGGTCGCTGGAGCTGTGAGGCTGCGGTGCTAACCACTGCGCCGCCTTTGCGTTTGTTCAGCATTATTGTCCCTTTTGAAATTCTTGCTAACTACTTCTAGTTTCTCCTTATCTAAATGTCTGGTAATTCCATCTTTAAAGACTCAATAACATTGCTGACCACTGATGTGAAGCTAACTAGTCTGTATTAACCAGATCAACTCTTTTCCCTTTAAAAAATGGGTATTCCATTGGCCACTCTCCAGTTCTTTGGCATACGCAATAGAATCGTAAAATATTCCTAGGGGCGTTGCAATTTTTCTCCCTTGGGATGCTGGGATGTAACCCAATGTGCTTTGTCTTCCTTTAGTTTAACTAACGTTTAAAATTTTCTTTTCATCCATCATGATACTGTTGCACTTGTAGAAGTATCCTATGGAAAAGCTGGTCTGTAAATGTTTTAATTGTTTCACAGAAAACAGCAACTGCAGTAGCCCACTGCAAAAGAGGAAATGGCCTTATCAAAGTAAATGGAAGGCCTCTGGAACAGATTGAGCCAAGAACTTTACAGTACAAAGTAAGTAAAGTTTCATATGAAATGATCTGTGAGCACTTATTGTACAGGGATTGTGTTTCATATTGCTCGTGCATAATATGACTAGATTATTGAAATGTGTTTGGATCTTCCAAGATGATGTATCAACAGTAAGTAGGCTTTTCTTTTTATGGGTTAGGTACAATGGACGAAGTTTGAGATTTAGGGCAATCTCATTTTCTCCGGTGTAATAATGAGTCATACAAATCAGGAAGATCCTGGGTTCTGCCCTTACTGATTTGAACTGAGGGCCTGAGCCTTGAAATGAAATCTCAGCTTCTGGAGAGTCAACCCCCGGCTTTTCCTGTTGACTTTAGATTCAGAACTGTATTGTTGATAATGTCCCACGTTCCTGCTTTGTGCAAGATTGACAAGAGTGGCACCTTAAGAGTTGCTAGCATTCCATGTTTTAAGTCGGGGATTAGTGTTGCAAAGTATGTAGTATTTCTGTCTTTGACATACTTCCAGACAGTTAATTGACACTTGCTGAACTAGAGTGGGAGAACAATACTTTGATCCCATGGGGAAGCCACTGAAAGAAAGATCTTACATTTATATCATGTTTTTTCCACATCTTCAGGATGGCTCAAAGTGTTTTATAGTTAAATTACATTTGAAGTGTGGTCACTGTGTGTAGCTAAACATGACAGTCAATTTGTGTACTGTGAGATCCCAAAAGCAACAGTAATGGTGTTGCTTTAGGGATAGATGTCGGTCAGACACAGGGAGAACGCTCTTCCTCTTCAGATAGGACCTTTTATGTCCATGAGACCAATAGGTGAGACTTCAGTTTAATGTCTCATCCAAAAAACATAATCTCAAGCAATATGGTACTTCCTCAGTCTAGATTATTATGGTCCAGTCTTGTAGTGGGACTTGGCATCATGAGCTGCCTCGGAGGTGAGAGCAGTGCCACATTCCATTTTTTTGTATGAGAGTCTGTTTTCTCTTTGAACTATTTTGGCGGGTGAAGTCTACATTTTTGTCCCAGTTATCTGTGAACTGAAATCCAGTGACCTTTCCTGTGCAACATCTGTGACTTGCCTTGCAATGTGGGAAGGGGATACTACTATGTAACCAGAATAATAAACTGCAAACCTTTCTTCTGTTAAACCTTTATGCGACGTAATGTGTGAAAAAGATACACATACTGTTTTCTGCATCTTGGTTATGGGTGGAATGATGAATTGCACAAGCAAAATCTAGAAATATAATTTTGCCTGATATTTTGATATGTTGGCCTTCTATGTAATTTGGGTTTAACTGAAACACTATGTGCATTCTTTTTGTACTTTTAAAACTTGCCTTTCTCATTTGAGAAATATATCATTGGTACACTGCCCCTATATCCTTTGGTGAGGACAGCTAATGGGCCTCTGGACTAATCTGAAATCTAGCACAGTGATTTAAAATTTTAAGGCTTTTGCAACAATGCTTAACTTTGAAAACTGGGTGTGCGCAGCCACATA
Organism: Heterodontus francisci; assembly: GCF_036365525.1. NCBI lineage: Eukaryota > Metazoa > Chordata > Chondrichthyes > Heterodontiformes > Heterodontidae > Heterodontus > Heterodontus francisci. Next base: position 29,966,322 of record NC_090388.1, on the reverse strand, counting down.
CCCAGTCCAGCTCCAAGGTTGCTGGAATTGCCATTTCATTAAAAACTTGATTCTGTATAGTTTACTTTCACTAATAGAGGTCCCTTCGCTTTTGCTGTTCATCATAACATGGTGCTGCAATAAAGAATGCAATTTTACATTAGTTATTTTTGAGTCTGTTCATCAAATTTTATTTTGTGGCTTTGTTTCTTGTCAGTAAAAAGGTGATTTTTTTTAGGATTATCCTTTATCATGCTTTTGTGTCTCCTGAACCTTTTTATGTTCTCATTATTTGCAATTGCAGTTCCTTTTTTGAATATTATCTGCATTGGAACCGAGGTAGTTGGCTTTATTTAACACTGAATTTGTGTGGCTGTCATTGCTATGAATGTAAAAATATGTGGGTGTTTAAACTTTCTTTGAACAAAACAGAAACTTACCACTGCTGCTTGTATGTTCTAGCTAGTAAAACAAAAAGTTGCATTGATGGGGGTCCCTAGGCTGTTAGATTATACAATGTTCTGGATTTCTTAGTCTTTGCTGTATTCTTCCTGCTGAACAAAATTTTTCTCAATAGTGTAGGAACTGCCTATTACAATGGGCAGCTATGGAATAATTTTGCTAATTTATTTGATTTGAGACAGGTGGATGTTGCATAATTGGGGAAAGTTTGGCTTTATTTATAAACTACAAATAATGTTTTTCCCCACCCACCCACTTTCGCTTTTGGATATGTATTCACTCTACTAGCCTTGATTACGTAAAAAAGTTGTCAGCGGTGAGGTGGGTAATTTGTTTCTCAAATATTATATCTGATCTCTCTGGGCAGCAAAATATCTTATCACTCTTTTGGAGTGATTTCTGGTGTACCTGACACTGAAAAATTCTAAATACATTTAAAAGAAATGTAATTTTCTTTATTTAAAGCTGTTGGAACCAGTTCTGCTGTTGGGCAAGGAAAGATTTGCTGGAGTCGACATTAGAGTGCGTGTGAAGGGCGGTGGTCATGTAGCTCAAATCTATGGTAAGTAACATGGTGTTGTGTGTAATTGTGTATTGAGACTCTTATGTTTACTCTCCAGTCAAAAAGATATGACCCAAATATAAAATCTTTGCTTCTCCCTCCAATCAATTACTGGCTCCCAAAGACGGGAAAATTTGAATGTATGCTAACTAATTACATTCTAGAGTTATAGATTTAGATATAGTGTCATGATTTGGTTGGTCATGTGGTTGATCGTGAGGAAGAAAGCTGTAGCCTTCAGGAAGCTATAAAACAGACTGAGTAGTTTGACAGAGAAGTGGCAAATGGAATTCAATCCAGAGAAGTCTGAGGTAATCCATTTGGCGAGGGCAAACAAGGCAAGGGCATACACAATAAGCAGTCGAATACTGAGAAGTTTAGTTGAAGGAGTTCATGTCCGCAGATCCTGAAGGTAGCAGGACATGTAGATAAGGGGGTTAAAAATGCATATGGGTGTTTTCCTTTATTAGCCGAGGCATAGAATATAGAGCAGGGTGGTTATTCTAGAACTGTATAAAACACTAGTTAGGCCACAGCTGGAGTACTGCATAGAGTTCTGCTCACTGCATTACAGGATGGATGTGATCAACTAGACAGGGTGCAGAGGAGATTTATGAGACCCTTTCCAGGAATGGAGAAGTTCGACTAAATGATTGGATAAGCTGGGGCTCTTTGGAACAGAGGACACTAAGGGGAGATTTAATTAAGTATAAACTTAGAGAGGCCTAGATAGAGTGGATATGAAGAACCTAATTTCAGCAGCAGAAAGGTCAAAAACTGATTTAAAATAATTGGTTGAAGGATTCTAGGGGAGTTGAGAATTTTTTCTCACTTGGTGGAACTCACTGCCTGAATGGGTGGTAGATGCGGAAACCATCATTTTTTAAAAAACAATGGATATGCATTTGAAATGCTGCAACCTACAGTGTTGTGGACCAAGAGCTGGAAGGTGGGGATTAAGCTGGATAGCTTTTTTTTTTGGCTGGCACAGACATGATAGGCTGAACAGCCTCCTGTTTCGTAGATTCTGTTTCTGCTTTCGGCGAGACCTGATTGTTGTTTTCTGAGAGACCTGGTGGGGAGGGGCGGGGTGGCAATGAACATGACCAGGTCAATTGCATGTTCATATGTTGTTTGAATGAGTTAAAGTTCTCTCCTCCATAACGATCCCAACTTTCAGCCCCAAAAACTGAGCTACATGTTGAACAGCAGCATAGAGGAGTAAGTGATCCTAAATCCTTTTGTAACTTTTTTGTTGGTGCTTAATGTGTTTTTTTTCTCTGTTGCAGCTATCCGTCAATCCATTTCTAAAGCGTTAGTGGCATACTACCAGAAATGTAGGTTCATGTTGACTTTTTAGTCCATTTTCTGCTGTTCTCTCTTGGGCAATCTTAAACAGACTCGGTGGGCCGAAGGGCCTGTTTCAGTGCTGTATCTCTTTAAAAAAAAAAAATTACAAATGTTTCTTTTCAGATGTGGATGAAGCCTCCAAGAAGGAGATCAAGGATATCCTCATACAGTATGACAGGACCTTGCTGGTTGCTGATCCACGCCGTTGTGAGGCCAAGAAATTTGGTGGACCTGGTGCCCGTGCACGTTACCAGAAATCTTACCGTTAAATCTTTTATTTGATTTTGGCAAATAAATGTGAAACTGTCACAGACTGGTTGTTTTGTATTTCAAAAATGTTGCGATAAGCTAGTAAATGATGCATCTCACTATATTGATTGATATACCAGTGATTGTCGAATTAGAGTTTTACTGCACAGAAGAATACTGTTTGACTGCTGGTCTCTGGACTAGCTCTCCACTTCCTCCCTTAATCTGTTTAACTTTTCTTTCTAATTATTTATTCACTTTTGCTAAAAGGTATTATGGATTCTGCTTCCGCCACTGTTTCTAGTAGGGCTTTACATGTCCTCTAACAGTCCTCTATGTGCATAACAATTCTCTTATACTCTTTGTTGTTTAGGTATCCTGAATTTATGTCCTCTAATTACTGATTCACTGACCAATGAAAAAGACTTTGCCCTGATTTTTACTGTAAACACCATAAGCCAGATTTTGCTCTTGGCGGTGAATGACTGCCGCTAGCCATTACACTTGCATTTGCTCAAAGTCTGTGGGATTTTGCACTGGAACCTGTTAAATTGGAGAGCTGAAACAGCTTGGTGCCCTGTATAAGGAGCTGAGACCTGTGTGAATAAGACAAGCAACACTATCTCCTTACCCAATCAAATATAAGAATTGTTAATGAGCAATGCTTCTCAACCAGGAAATGCACATTAGAGTGATATCAAATAAGTACAGAAAACGAAAGAGGAAAGCAAGATCGGATTAAATGTGATTAAAAGGAAAAAAAACTTATTGATAGAAGGAACCTAAAATCTGAAGACATGAGACTGCACACATGTACAAGTTAATTTTCAGTGCCAGGTTGTTTGGCAATAATTAAGATTTACCACACCGTTAATAATTTCCACCCAAATGGGCAGTCGAGTTTAGTATGCATCTTACGCAAGTACAGCAATTTAAAGGTATTTCATGTATTTCAATGCCGAGATTCAGCGAGATACCAGTTTAACGCAGCTTTTGAAGGAGTAGGGCAACTTGACTCGCAGCTCAATGATTTCCACATTTGTGCATGTACAGATCTGTAAGTATCTGTCCAATTTACACTCATAACAGTAAAGCCAACAGCTCTTGCCATTATTTCAATAGCCACATCTGACCTCTCTTAACTTGCATTGATAAGAGGAGTCCCACATTTTTTAGTTTCTCTCTGTCATCAATATTCTCTGCAAACTTTTCCCCTTTTCTGGTACCTTTCCCAAATTGCCATTATTTATGCTTGTGCCTTCATAATGAGTGCTGTCAGTCCATTCAACTGCAGGAGGTCTCATAGCTGGGTTTTTGGTTTGTAGGTGATAGTCTTGTCCCAGTTTTGTTCCTTATCTCTTATTGCATCTTTAGGCTTTGCTCAGATATTTCTCTTGTGTTCATCAAAAGCTAATCCTGTAGGCAAGCCCTCTGAACTAACATGGAACATTTACGCACACACCTTGGGGATTGGACAGAAACCCATGTTACTTTAAATTGCTAGATATAGCACATACCAGTTTGTGATCTAGACTTCAGATAGAAAAAGAAACGTAACTGATATTGCTATGTATTACAGCGGTTCTCAACTGGGCATTGGTTCCCGAGGGCTTTGTGTGAAGATGTCAATGGGTGCGCCTGTAGCTCCATGCCTCCCCTCCATAGACAATTTAAATTTAATGCCGATTCCTGACGATTACAATATTCAAGGCACAGAATTTACCTATAAGTTGTCACCAATTGACAGTAACACTTAAACATGAGGAATCAGAAACTGCCATTTGGGGGTTTGAGTATGGATGTTAGTCTGACACCATGTTGCCAAGGAGATGGGGTCGAGTCTTAGTAGGCACATCCTGTTCGGCTCATTAGTATTAGGTGAGATGTGCGAGCTGATGCGGCCATCGACATAGGTCGCATCAGCCTCAGTGACCATCTACTGACCTCGGTGACAGTCTTATCAATCTCAGTGTCAGTTTACCAAACTCATTGAGCCTACCAATCTCACAGTGACTGTTTACCCTCAACCAAACCCTGTGATAGTCTACCAACCACTTAGTGCCAGTTAACTAACCTTACAGTGATGGTCTACAAACCAACTAGTGGTAGTTTATCAACCTCTGACAATCTACCAACCTCACAGTGACAGTCAAACAACAACAGTGACTACAAACCTCACAGTCTACCAACTTCAGTGACAGTTACAAAGAATATTAGCCTGAGGATTGGGACTGTCTTAGAAACCAGCAAATGGTAATCGACAAGTTGATAAAAAGGGAAAAATAGAATGACAGCAAACTAGTCAGGAATCAAAAAACATTGTAAGAAGTATATAAAAAGGAGAGTAGCTAAAATAAATGTCCTTTAGAGGCAAAGACAGGAGAAATTATCTTGGGGAGTGAGGAAATGGCAGAGCTGTTGAACAAATATTTTACATCTGTCTTCGCATAGGCAGGCGAAGACACAAATTACATACCAGGAATAGAGGGTAATCAAGGGGGCAATAATATCAGCAGAGAAAAAGTATCGAAGAAACTTAAGGAAATTAAAAGCCAACAAATCCCCAGGACCTGATGGCCTACATCCTAGGGTTCTAAAAGAGGTAGCTACAGAGATAGTGGATGCACTGGTTATGATTTTCCAAAATTACCTGAATTCTAGAATGGTGCCAGCAGATTGGAAGTTATTAAATGTAACACCGCTATTCAAGAAAGGAGGGAGAGAAAAAACAGGAAGCCACATGCCAATTAGCCTGACATCTGTTGTCAGAAAAATGCTGGAATCTTATTAAGGAAGTATTAACAATACAACAAGAAAATCATAATATGATCAGACAAAGGCAACGTGGGTTTTCAAAAGGGAAATGCCGTTGAACAAATTTATGAAGAGTTTTTTGATGATGTAACTATTAGGGTAGATAAGGGGGAACCAGTAGATACAATATACTTGGATTTCCAAAAGGCATCCGATAAGGTGCCACAAAAAAGGCTAATGCACAAGATAAGGGTGCATGGAGTTGGGGATAATACATTAACATGGATAGAGGATTGGTTAACAGGCAGGAAGCAGACTGTGGTGATAAACAGGACATTTTCAAGTTGACGGTGTGACTAGTGTAGTGCTGCAAGGATCAGTTCTGGGGCCTCAGCTATTTACAATTTATATTAATGATGTGGTCAAAGAAACAGTAATGTATCTAAATTTACTGATGATACAAAGTTAGGTGGGAATGTAAGCTGTGAAGAGAACACAGCTAGGCTGCAAAGAGCTATAGACAGGTTAAGTGAATGGGCAACAAGATGGCAGATGGAGTATAATGTGAGGAAGTGTGAGGTTATTCACTTTGTTTGCGAAGCAGAATATTTTTAAAAAGGCATGAAACTTATAACTTGAGTATAGCTGAAAATAGAGGCATGTTGTCGAAGCTTTTCATCTTGACTCATCATGACAATCTGCAAGAATAACCAATGTAAGGGAAAACTGTTTTTCCCTTACATTGGTTATTCTTGCAGAATGTCCTGATGAGTGCAAGACGAAACGCTTTGACAACATGTCTCTATTTTCAGCTATACTCAAGCTCGGTACTACTAAACGACTATAAACTTCTAACTGTTGATGTTCAGAAAGACTTGGGTATACTTGTACAAAAGACATAGAAAATTAGCATAACAAGCAATTAGAAAGGCAAATGGCATGTTGGTCTTTATTGCAAGGGAATTGGAGTACAGGAATAAGGAAGTATTGCTACAATTGTATAGGGCTTTGGTGAGACCACACCTGGAGTACTGTGTGCAGTTTTGGTCTCCATACCTAAGGAAGGGTATACTTGTATTGGAGGTTGTACAGTGAAGGTTCACTAGATTGGTTGCTGGGATGAGAGCGTTGTTCTATGATGAGAAGCTGAGTAAATTGACCTATATTCTCTGGAGTTTAGAAGAATGAGAGGTGATCTCATTGAAACATACAAGATTCCGAAGGGGCTTGACAGGGTTGTTTCCCCTAGCTGGGGAATCTAGAACATGGAGGCAGAGTCTCAGGATAAGGGGTCGATTATTTAGGACTGAGATAAGGAGAAACTTTTTACTTACTGGGTTGTAATTCTTTGGAATTCTCTACCCTAGCGGATTGTGGATGCTCCATCATTGAGTATATTTAAGGCTGATTTTGGTTGTTCAGGGAATCAAAGGATTTGGGGAGCAGGCATGAAATTGGAGTTGGGGCAGAAGATCAGCCAAGATCACATTGAATGGTGAAGCAGGCTCGAGGAGCTTTATGGTCTATTCCTGCTCCTATTTCCCATGTTCTTATGTTCATGGTGACAGTCTACCAACCTCACAGTGACAATCAACCATCCTGAGTGATGGTCTACAAACCTCAGTGACAGTCTACCAACCTCACAATAACAGACAACCAACCTCACCCTGACAGTCAGCCTACCTCAGTGACAATCTACCAATCTCAGTGATGGTCAGCCAACCTCAGTGACAGTCTACCAATCTCACAACAGCAGCCAACCAACTTTGTAACGACAGTCTATCAACCTCACCATGACAGTCAGCCAACCTCAGTGAGAATCTTTCAACCTCAGTGATGGTCTACCAATCACACAGTGATAGTCTACCAACCTCACAGTGACAGTCAAGCAACCTCAGTGACAGTCAAGCAACCTCACAGTGACAGTTCACCAACCTCGCAATAACAATCAACCAATTTCGCAATGACAGTCTGCCAACCTCACCATGACAGTCAACCAACCCCAGTAAAAGTATCAACCACCCAGTGACAGACTACCAACCTCACAGTGACTGTCCACCAACCTCAGTAACAGTCCACTAACTTATATTTGAACATTGAGCATGACATCTGTGTGTACTGATTGAGGAGACCTCCACTTATTGACAGAATTGTTGCTCAGCACTAGCAACAAGTTTCACATTAAATAAAACAAAAATAATACACATATATGTTTAATTGTGTAATTAAGTTTTATGCAGTAAAAATGCTTGTGTACAGGGTAATCATGGAATTTGTTTATAACACAGGAGGCAGTCTTCAGATACAAAAAGGCTGAGAACTCCTGTACTACAGAACAGATATACCAAAAATTACAAGCAGTAGTAAGTCTTTAGAAGTTAGACCTACTTTTCCAGAGCTTTCAGAATGTGCTTCATTGACATCAGAAACAAAAGATGTACTTTGCTCATTGTTGATAGTACTAAACCTGGAGTATGTGACTCTTGTATGCATAGGAAAGGATATCTGGCTTAGTTTACCCAAGTACTTCACTTTTCTAGCCTCAAGAAAATTTTCAAAAGTGCAGAGAAGTTTCGTGATAAGAATTTTTTAAAAACTATACCGGGAGTAGATCTATTACTCAAAATTCAATAAGGTTCTCAAAATATTGAGGTCGGGTGATCATTTTTTTAAAGTATCATGCATACATATGTTTAAATACAGAACGACTGCACCTGATTATTGGGGGTTCAAACGCTTTGTTGCACTGAGTTCATATTAAAGCTGATCAAACTCTGAATCCAAATCCTTATTACTTTTTATACCTTTCCAAGTGACAAGTTCCTTATTAAAATGTCCATATTTGGTGAATTACACAGACCTGATCATATCTTGCTCATGTGTATAGTTTTACATCTGCAGAATAATACTTCCATTAATTGATACAAGCCTTTGATCTCTTTTTGAAGGTTGCTAAACCATGCTTTAATCAAGTCTGCCAAGCAATACCATGTTCAAGGCTCAGAATGATAAGATGCCAGGTGAAATTTCCCTTTCACTAAAATGCTTATGTAGCAGAGAATGAAACCTCCGCTGTGTTGTTTCTACTGATCTTTAAACAACAGAAATTGGCAGTTTACATATTAACCCCTTTCTATCTCCTAACACTACTTTCTCATGAGTATGTCGGAACTGATGAAAGGTCATTGACCTAAAATGTTAACTACTGTTACACAGTATTTGGATAAACAACTTCGGACATTTTACTACCATAAAGAAGTTATACCACTGCAAGTTGTTGATGCTGTATCATATTTATGATGGAGAAAAATGGAAAGCAAGTCTTTTTTTAGTCTGGTATTAATGGTGGTTGGGTTTTATTAGTATTGTAGATTAACTGTACTAGATACATTGGGGTTTGTTATGTCTGGTTATTGCTATAATTTACTCTAATATGAAGTTAGAACACAAGCGTACTAGAGAGTGGTTAGAATTTGCAATTTGCCGCCACATAGAATAGTTGAGGTGAATAGCATAGATGTATTTAAGGGAAGCTAGTTAAGTATATGGAAGAGAGAAAGGGATAAAGGTTATGCTGATTGTGGTAGATAAAGTAGGGTAGGATGAGGTTTGTGTGGAGCATAAACACCAACCTGGACCAGTTAGGCCGAATAGCCTGTTTCCGCACTGAAAATTCTATGTGATATACAAAACAAAAACAAAAATAGAGCATTATTTGATAATTTACAGAAAAAGATTTATATGTTCAAACCATTATTCTATCAACTCCAAGTCAGTGATCAATATAGAAATTTCTTTCTTCTTCTTTCACCTCCTTGTCTCGAGAGACAATGGGTAAGCACCTAGAGGTGGTCAGTGGTTTGTGAAGCAGCACCTGGAGTGGCTATAAAGGCCAATTCTAGAGTGACAGACTCTTCCACAGGTGCTTCAGATAAAATTGGTTGTTGGGGCTGTTACACAGTTGGCTCTCCCCTTGCGCTTCTGTCTTTTGTCCTGCCAACTGCTAAGTCTCTTCGACTCGCCACTCTTTAGCCCTGCCTTTATGGCTGCCCGGCAGCTCTGGCAATCACTGGCAACTGACTCACACGACTTGTGATCAATGCCACGGGACTTCATGTCGCGTTTGTTCACGTCTTTGAAGTGGAGACATGGGCGGCCGGTGGGTCTGATACCAGTGATGAGCTCGCTGTACACTGTGTCCTTGGGGATCCTGCCATCTTCCATGCGGCTCACATGGCCAAGCCATCTCAAGTGCCGCTGGCTCAGTAGGGTGTATATGCTGGGGATATTGGCTGCCTCGAGGACTTCTGCATTGGAGATACAGTCCTGCCACCTGATGCCAAGGATTCTCCGGAGGCAGCGAAGATGGAATGAATTGAGACATCACTCTTGGCTGACATGCATTGTCCAGGCCTCGCTGCCATTGAGCAAGGTACTGAGGACACAGGCTTGATACACTCGGACTTTTGTGTTCCATGTCAGTGCGCCATTTTCCCACACTCTCTTGGCCAGTCTGGACATAGCAGCGGATGCCTTTCCCATGCGCTTGTTGATTTCTGCATCGAGAGACAGGTTAGTGGTGATAGTTGAGCCTAGGTAGGTGAACTCTTTAACCACTTCCAGAGCGTTATCGCCGATATTGATGGATGGAGCATTTCTGATGTCCTGTCCCATGATGTTCGTTTTCTTGAGGCTGATAGTTAGGCCAAATTCATTGCAGGCAGCCACAATCCTGTCGCTGAGTCTCTGCAGACACTCTTCTGTGTGGGATGTTAATGCAGCATTGTCAGCAAAGAGGAGTTCCCTGATGAGGACCTTTCGTACTTTGGACTTAGCTCTTAGATGAGCAAGGTTGAACAACCTGCCACCTGATCTTGTGTGGAGGAAAATTCCTACTTCTGAAGACTTGAACGCATGTGAGAGCAGCAGGGAGAAGAAGATCCCAAACAGTGTAGCTGCGAGAACACAGCCCTGTTTCACGCCACTCAGGATAGGAAAGGGGTCTGATGAGGTGCCGCTATGCTGAATTGTGCCTTTCATATTGTCATGGAATGAGGTGATGATACTTAGTAGCTTTGGTGGACATCTGATCTTTTCTAGTCGTCTGAAAAGACCACATCTGCTGACGAGGTCAAAGGCTTTGGTGAGATCAATGAAAGCAACGTAGAGGGGCATCTGTTGTTTGTGGCATTTCTCCTGTAGCTGGCATAGGGAGAACAGCATGTCAATGGCGGATCTCGCTACTCGAAGGCCACACTGTGCCTCAGGGTAGACACGCTCAGCCTGCTTCTGGAGTCTGTTTAAAACGACTCGAGCGAAGATTTTCCCCACTATGCTAAGCAGGGAGATTCCACAGTACTTGTTGCAGTCACCGTGGTCACCCTTGTTCTTATAGAAGGTGATGATATTGAATATAGAAATTAATTATTATACAAACTATGGATAGGAACACATTTGCCTTCTTGGGCTGTCATACCTGGGTGAAGAACCAAACAGCAGCAAGAAACACTGTGTGAATTTTCCCGGCTTGGAGCTGGGAGGGCTGGCAAAATATTGGGAGTAGCAGGGGAGCCTGATATCTTCCCGCTGCCATGATATATTGCCAGCGGTGGGAAGGTTGACAGCTTTACCACCTGCTGGGTATCCAATTGAGCCACTTAAGTGTCCAATTAAGGGTTACTTCCTGCCTTAATGGGCATTTTGCCCACATTGGGAGGGCCCACTGCCGTGTGGGGAGAATGCCTGGTGAAACCTGGTGGCCTCCCAGCGGGCTCGGGGGGGGGGGGGCACCTCCTTTATGGGCACTCCATTGTCCACGCCAGTACCTTCTGGGGGCACTGGTCTCCCTTGCGGCAATGGCACTGATGATGCTCAACGCCTCCAAATCTTGGTCACCGTTGGCTGCCTGCTTGGCCACAGTTGCCCCCAACTTCACCTACCCCTCTTTGGGGTTGCCCCACCATTGAGGCACCCTCTCTCTGGTGTTGCAGCCTAACAACACCAGAGTGGCCACCACCCACTAATTAATTGGATGGCAGCCTCTTAATTGACCACCTCTGGCAATATGCCACCCTGTGTCCCACTGCTGGCCAAAACTAAGACTAACGTCATAATTACCGGACAGCAGTGATCCCTGCACTTCTATATGCTTCGGAGACTTGGGCAACCTATAGCAGGCACCTCAAAGCACTGGAGAAGTACCACCAGAGGTGCCTCCACAAGATCCTCCAAATTCAGTGCCAAGAAAGGCGGTCCAACAGCAGCATACTGTCCCAAGCCAACCTGCCCAGTGTCAGGGCACTAATCTCCCAAAACCAGATCCGCTGGGCAGGACATGTTGTTCTCATGCCTAACGCCAGACTCCCAAAGCAGTTATTCTACTCAGAACTTGGTCATGGGAGGAGACTTCCCGAAGTACAGCAGAAACTCTTTAGAGATCTCCTCAAAGCATCCCTGAAGAGATCAAACATCCCTGTTGACTCGTAGGAGTCTCTGGCTCATGACTGTCCTAAATGGAAGGCATGATACATCTCAAGGGATTCCGTTGGGAACATGCAGAGGCGAAGTTGAGGCATCAGAAGGAGCGCGCAAACCTCCAAACTACTCATCTACTTAACCCTTCAAGCACCATCTGGCCTCATGTGGCAGAGCCTACAGATCACGCATTGGAGTTATCAGCCATTTCAGAGTCCAACCGACAGGAGTGGAAGCAAGTCATCCTCGATCCCGAGGGACTGCCTAGGAAGAAGAAGAGACATTTGAATAACAGCTTGTTCATGAGTATACTGTGTGAATATCCTTCATAGGCGAACTGTCCGTTAGTGAGATATAGATTCGAAACAGCTTTGTACTTCGAAAACTATTTCAATCACAGCTTGTAGTTTATACGCATTTCCGCAAGAGGGTGTTGATGAGCTAACTGACCGATGATATTAGCAACGATATCTCTGTTCCTTGCTCTCGTACTCGTTCATTACTCGCCAGATATTACTTCATTGTAATGTGTAAAAAAAACCTATGGAAATTAAAAAGTGTACCAGATATGTGGCTAAATTAATGGTATCATATACTCGGCATAGCCAGTTTTCGTAGTTATTTATAGATTTTAAATGCAAAATCAATTTGGATTACCTTCCAAATAGATTATCAATTTTCTAAAATTGATTATTCGTCTTGAACTTTGTGCATACTTCGTGACCCTCAGAATATAAAAGGAAACTGTTTTTGTGATGGATTCGTTGTAAACGTTTGTACCGAAAATGAGACCGTGATTTGCAAACACTCTGAATATTATGGATCAGAACAATTAAAAAATTCTAACTCTAAAAATGATCCAATACATAATCTACCTGACACCAAAGGTCTGAACCCGAAATGTTTGCACGTGTCTTCCCTTTACATTTATTGAAGGACCTGCTGTGTATTTCCAACATTTTTCTGGTTTAATTTCAGAGTTCCAGCATTTGCAGTTTTTCTTTTTGCAATTCAAGGTCGTTCTGGGGTCAGATTTTCAGTAATCCTCTCAAGAGCTTCAGTAGTCGCAGAATCCATTGTGCGGTCTGATGTTCTCCTATTCACTTTTTATTGTGATGTAAATTAAAAGTTGGTAACTTAAAAACAAAGGCTTGCACACTACTGAGCATTTTTCGCGTCTCTTTCAATCGTCAAAACGTAAAAACAAGTATCACAGGTGAGCCTCAAATAAATTGTTTAAAGTATCAATGCTACTTTCCAAAATAAGGACGAATTTGTGCCATAAACTTTTGCATTTTTATACAAGGATCTGGCTAGTGCAGAATGATTGTGTTGCAGTCGAACATCTGAACTGTAAGATGATACCCAAGTGCAGTAATGAACAGACTGGAGTTACCCACTCCACAAACCAACTGGAAACTTGTGACTGTGAAAAAAATACCTCAACCTCCTCATACACAACATATTAAGCGTAAAAGCATATAAAACGTTTCCTTTCAGTGGTGACTTATTTCCAGCAGAGTTGACACGTTTCTGAATTTACTTTTAGTGGGATTATTGTGCGTCGAAGGATCTGCTTCATGCCCCCCTTTCAAAAGAACCCTCAATGCGGTCTGCGTCAAAATGAAAGTCAACATCAGGTAACGTTCCGTTTTTGTTGAACATTTTTAAATGTCTTCAGAGCGATTTTGGTGGTGAAATTGGCGTTACTCGTTGAACTACAAAAAGGCAACTCAACGCTACTTTCTTCTCTCTCTGATCTCTACTTTCCAGAAGGACATGGTCAGTAAATCGTGCAAACACCATCATCTCCGAGTTCGCCTTCAAACACACATCATTCTAACATGGAAATATAACAGGATTCCTTCATGGTCGTTGGAGCAATTATCCTGGAATTCCCTACATAACACCATTACCACAAGGGCTGCAGCGTTTCATAAGATCAGAGGAAATAGGAGTAGGCCTTTTGGCTTCTTGAACCTGCTTCACCATTCAATCAGATCGTGGCTGATCTAATTGTGGCGTTGACTCCACTTTCCTGTTGTCCCCCCCCCCCCCCCCATAACCTTTCACTCCCTTGTAGATCAAAAATGATGCAACTCAGCCTTGAATATATTCAATGACCCAGCCTCCACTGCTCTCTGGGGTAGAGAATTCCAAACATTAACAACCGTCTGAGAAAAGAAATGTTTCCTCATCTCCATCTTAAATAGGAGACACCTTATTTTGAAACTTCTGGATTCCTCTCCAAGGGGAAACATCCTCTCAGCATCTACCCTACCAAGCCCCCTCAGAATTTTATATGTTTCAATAAGATCACCTCTCATTCTGCTAAAGGCCCAACCTGCTCAATCTTTCATCAGAAGACAACACCTTCATCCCAGGAATAAACCAAGTGAATCTTCTCTGAACTGTTCCAATGCAAGTACATCCTCCCTTAAGTAAGGAGACAAAAACTACAAGCAGTACTCTAGATGTGGTCTCACCAATGCCCTATAGAGTTTAGCAAGAGTTCCCTACTTTTATACCCCATCCCCCTTCAAAGAGAAGACCCACTAACAGTCAGGGCAACTAGAGGTGGCAATGGTGTGTTAACATATTGTTTGCCTTTGCTCCGTGACCTTTTGGTCAGCTATGTGGCCTGGTCCAATCTGCACCTTCTCCTTTGTTATCTCTTGCCCAACCCCCACCTCACTTGTTTATAATCTGTGACTTTTCTAATATTTGTCAGTTCCGAAGAAGGGTCACTGACCCGAAACGTTAACTCTGCTTCTCTTTCCACAGATGCTGCCAGACCTGCTGAGTGAATCCAGCATTTCTTGTTTTTGTTTCAGATTTCCAGCATCCGCAGTATTTTGCTTTTATTATAGAGGTGGCAATAGATGTGCCCCGACCAGCGTGGTTCACTTCCGGAGGCACAAAGGCAGCGGTTGCACGAACACTTTCCAGTTGATGGGAAATGTTTTTAGGTGTTTATCAGCACTGAAGTGGGCAGTGTAATTCCAGAGTCAGGTCCTGAACAATTAAGACAAGTGATGTGAGATGTTGTGATGTGAGAGAGCTATGTCACTCTGCCTGGACTCTGCCTCCAGTGGAGTATCACTCCAATCTGGTGTGAAGCTAGTTATAAAAAAAAATGCTCAAGTAGACCTCCGAGAAACTTCACAAATTTAGTTTTGAGTCTTTTTTCAATGTTATGAGAAAGTACGTGTTGTCAACCGCGCTCCGTTAATATTTTTAAAAAAAACATCGCGGATGAGGGGACCGATCTCTTCGGTTCTCTTGGAAAAGAGTGCAAGTTACAGTGAGAGCGCAATTCAGCTCTTCCCTGCTGCACGCCTACGACAATGGCTCTGAAACCGGTAGTGTAATATAACTACAGTGAAAGAGACAGAACGAACTCAGCCTTTCAAGAGAAAGTAAGAATTGGGGATGTATTCAGGGCCTTTCTTCCAATAGGGGTTTAAAGGCACAAGAAAAATAATCTCCCTCTGCGCGCCAGCCTTGTTTTTTGGGGTTGGTCTAGATCATTCAGACCCGCGATCATCATCATTGTGGCAAGAATCAGCAGGACTGGGAAGGAACGGTGATGTTCAAATCGCCAGATCTAGTTTTGGTACCCGCAAGCGAAAAATATATATAAAAACACACAAAAAAAGCACAACAAATCAAAATATTTCACCCCACAAACGAAATTAAAGCGACTATACACAAAAAGTAGACTACTGCTCTTTACGGTTTTTAAAACAATAGTGATTTCTGCCCTAAAATACTGCTGTAATGATTCCAGTCCTGGGTGCCACGACTGTTTTCATTTAATTGCAGCATAACTTATCATAAAAACACATTGCGCCAGAATTTAAGTGAGGGGATTGTTATTTTCTAAGTGAATTTATTCTGGTAACTGGTAGAAACGGATCGATTTTAACCTACGTATTCCTTCTTGCTCATTGGGCAAATTGCAGCTGTTGGAGCGCAATAGTTTCCGCAAAATTCCTCTAAGGGTCCTGAACGTCTACCAACAAAATTGCTGGCCTGCATGGATGACATTTAGGGTCAGGCTAATTTACCAGTAGAATTGTCCGAAAATGCGCGATCGTGGCCAAAACACATTTAATGAATATTAAGATAAGCAAGATAAAATAATTACCCAAGTGGAAAAAGAGCATTTTATGTCGATCTCAATTTTAAGGCGGGCAGAATAAGTGACTACATATACGAAGTAATGCAACCTTCAAATACAAGTGAGATCTTTTGTACAGACCAAGGCAAACTTAGTCTCATTATGGACGTGAACTTTTATCAGACGAATTAATCCAAAACCTCCCATTGGATTGAATTAAATCATTTTTTTGACCACCTACCAGTAAAATTGTATTTGTTCAGGTGTATACTTATTAATTAAAGAACATTTTCTCAAAATGTCTATTGGGATGAGCTTATCTTTAGCATAATGTATCTCCATAGTATAATGTTTACATTTCTAGCATCGTCAACCTCTGATTTTCATGCGAAATGTTATTCTAATTAAGGTATAAATCCTGAAAGAGCCTTTTTCCTCAGAATTTTTAAATGGAATGTATAATCCATGATTTTTATTCCCCTCCCTTTTACGGCAAAAGAGCATGCCGTTTCGTTGCCACTTATGTTTAGTCTTTGCTTGTTCTTGATTACACTTTGTTGTCTGATTTGTCACGTTCATCTTGTGAACGATATCCAGGCAACAAATCCATCTTTGTTCTACGATCTGGTAATAACGAGTTTGACAAAATGAAGATATAGGGAAAGAAACCAGATTCAGAAGCATTTTTCTATGTTGTGCGATCAAAATGCGCGTTTTACGGAAGACTGGATTGAAACAATGCTTTAATTCAAAAGAGGAAATTGATCTGGAGATAATGTGAAGGAGAGTTTTTTTCCCCCGGCAAAATGAAGGAATGTGAGGGTATTAAGAACCAGCTGAGAATTAGTTTGTTTCGCTCCATGTCTAACTGAAGCAGTGGGAGTAATGTAAAACATAAGAGCAGGGATCCAGCACTCGGAACATGCAAGTATCATTGCGCGAATCGAGCCACTTCTTCCCAATGACCACATGCAACTTGCTCCAGATCTAAGAGTGATTTTGCAATTATATCGTACCCTATTGGGCAAGACCTCCGAAAGCCCTTCACGTCTTTTATTTTAGCAGCGTACGAACCATTGAGTTTCCTATGTCTACATAGGACCTTTGAACCTCTTTCACGATCAGATATGTATCTATTTGTTTGTAAAGGTGATTAATTAGCATTGCTTTTGGTGAGAGTCTGTTCCACATATTCACTAATCTTTAGAGCAAATTCTGATCTCATGTCTTGACTTGCTGTTCGTTTCGTGCTCATATCCAGCAACTAACGTCTAAATGTAATAACTTTTCTCCCCCCTGGGTCATGCCTCTTACTATTTTAAACGCCTAAATCGTAAAACTTTTCAAAGTTGTTTAGCCCAATAAAATAACACGTTCATTTCCGCGAACCTCTTCATATCTGGGCGCCTATATACTGGTATCATTCTTGTTGCTTTTCGCTGAAACCTCTCCAATGCACCAACGTCCGTTTGTGCTCAAAATTGCACACTATATTCCAACTGTGTTTCATTAATGAACTATGGAGTAGGAGATAATTTGTTTGACAAATGATCAAATACTTCGGAGATACATTTCAGTTTCACTTTGTTGACGTAAACTTTAGATGGACTGCATACAGTAAAGATATAGTGAATAATAAAGTCTACTGTCAAGCCTTTGCTAATGAACATCCCATGGTCACATACACATTTCATGCTTTCTGGTCCATTGCCTTATGTTTTTCCACATCAGAATCAATACTCCACCCCTTAGTCTAGTTGTTTAATCGGCCCAAGTGTTTTTAGTGCTATCAGTTTCCTCCATATTCATCATTTTGCCACATAGCTTCAACACATTTTATAAAGATTGTAAGAAGTACAATCACCTACTTCGTTTATGCTTGACGTGAAAAGTAGAAGGCATAAAAATACATCTGTGGAATTCTATTCTTTTCAGTCTCCCATATAGTCCACGGCGAGTGTCATAAATTACATGTAATATTACTTTCAGTTTCAAGTAACATTGTCACAAAAATGTAATTGAACATATGATATACAGACGTTGACTGACACTGAAGGTGGAATATTGTTCATGTGCAACAGTATTTATTATTACCCTTTGAGGTGGACTTAGCAACTAAACTTTATTTTTGAGGTTAACACAAAGTGAAAAGGAAATATACTTTTCAAATACTACAGGAGGCCATAGAATGTATTCCAGCAGATCTCCTGTGGTTTCCTCAGGCCAGGCAGCCAAACACGGGCAAACTTTAAGAGAAAATAATCTGGAACAAAATTAATTGGTAATTGGGAAATATGAATTAATGAATGAAAGCACCTGTTAAAGGCAAATCAAATTTGACTAACCTGATTGAGATCTTTGATGAAGTAACAGAGAGGATTGATGAGGGTTGTGAAGTTGATACATATATGGACTTTCAAAAGACTTGTTAGCAAAACTGAAGTCGATCAGATTAAAGGGGCAGTGTGCACGGATATGAAATTGGTTACAGGACTGAACGCGGACGGCAGTTGTGAGCGGTTGCTTCTCAGACAGCAGGGAAGAATGCAGTATGCCCCCAAGGGGTTGGTTTTGGGAACACGGCTCTTTTTGATATATATTAATGACCTGGACTTGGGTATACAGAGCATAATTTCAAAATTTGCAGGTGACATGGAACTCGGAAATGTAGCGAACAGTAAGGAGGATAGTAACAGACTTCAGCAGGACATACACAGATTGGTGAAATGAGCAGACACATGGCAGATAAAATTTAATTCAGAGAAGTGTGAAGTGATTTATTTTGGTAGGAAGAATGAGAAGAGGCAATACAAACCAAATGATACAATATAAAAAGGGATGCAAGAACAGAGAGATCTGTAGGTATACATATAAAAGGCTTTGAAGTTGGCATGACAAGTTGAGAAGATTGTTAAAAACACTTATGGGATTCTTGGCTTTATAAATAGAGGCATAGAGTACAAAAGCAAGGAAGTTATGCTAAACCTTAATAAATCACTTGTTACACCCTCGCTGAAGTATTGTGGCCAATTCTGCACACCATGCTTTAGGAAGGATGTCAAGACCTTTAGAGAGGATCCAGAGTAAATTTATCAGAATGGTACCAGGGATGAGGGAGTTTAGTTACTTGGGGAGATAAGATAAACTGTGGTTGATCTTCTTAGAGCAATGAATTTGCAGGGGAGGTTTGATAGAGGTATTCAACGTCATGAAGGCATTTAATAGAGTAAGTAAGGGGATACTGTTATCAGCGGCAAGATTATTGGTAACCAGTGGACAAAGATTTAAGGTAATTGGTAAAAGAGCCACAGGAGACATGAGGAAACATATTTTATAGAGTGAGATGTTATGATCTGGAATGCACTATCTAACAGGTTGGTGAGCTGATTCAATAATAACATTTTTGTTATGACCAAGGCAGGAGGAGTGCACTGTTAATTCAGTCCCACTTCTCCACAGGTCACAGCATATCAATAAATTTTCCCACTTACTGAAACAGCCAATGAGATACCCTATTTGTCCCCAGAATAAAATACACAAACCAGGTTTCTTTAATAAGTAACAAAATTATCCATTTATTATAAAAACAAGTCTTAACCAATAATGAAGTAAATATATATGTGAATTAAAATATTAAAGGCCTGTATTATTATCCTAGCCCTCACGCACACACATACATCCAAAACCTGGTTAACCAGGAAAAAAAGGATTTTTGTTTACAACTGTTTCAAAGGAATAAAAGGAATTAAAAAAAAAACTTATACTGAAGTGAAGAGATGGAAATCCTTCAGTTTGGTGAGGTGTCCCAAAGTTGAATAGCTGGATGCCACTCGGAGTCTTTCCAGGAAAGGTTGATGAACAGGTTGTTTTGGGTAGGCGTTCAAAGAAATTCAACTGCAGAAGGCTTCAGATAGGTCTTTCATCAGGTGTGCAGCAACAGAGGTGTCAGTTCTAACACATTTGAGGCAATGTCTTTGTTTCAAGATACAAGGTTTCTGCAAGCATTCAGGATATCTTCAACAACATAGGAGACAACAGTACCACTTCATACAGGATTTTGCTTTTCAATTCTTCAAAAAGAGGTAATAGTTATCTGTTTTTTCTTCTGATCTCCTGGCAGGTGCATATGCAGATTCCAACTGCCTGCTTTTAGTCCAAAACCAGCATCTTTTAACAGTTAAAAGTGAAACTAACTTTTTCCAAGCAAGTCTCATGCTAAGTCATAAATTTTCTCTTGTCACAACAAAGGGTAGCTCTTAGGTCAAAACCCCCTGCTATGTTTACTGAAAATCACATGCTTTCTAGAAAAAAACTTGTTTACTGGTCAACCTTTTTAAAAAAAAATGGTTAGCCTCTTCAGTTTTAAAAATACAGATTCCAAGTTTTAACAAAAAATATGAAAATTCTGTAACACTTTCAAAAGGGAATTGGATAAATACTTGGAGGGGCAAGAGTTACAGGGCTCTGGAGAAAGAGCGGCGGAGTGCCACTAATTGGATAGCTCTTTCAAAGAGCTAGGCAAGATGGGCCGAATGGTTTCCTTCTGTGCTCCACCATTCGTTGATTCTGTACGTCGGATGATTGGATGCCTTAGAAGTACGGAAACCTTATACTATGATAGCACAATGCATTATTACCTTAATACGGTATATTGCGTGTTTATGGCCACACAGTTCAATTGCTATACCTTCCTGAACTCCATTACAGGTTACTTGCTCTTCAGGAGATTCTCAAGTCAAGTAGGGCGCAGAAGAAACCATCCAGAAATGATTGGCTTTCTTTTCTAATACTATTTTTAAACCTGTGCCTTAGATTTTTGCAGGTGTGAAACCTGAAGTTTGACAGATAAATCTCAAAACGTTTATATACATATGCAGCATTATGGAGTGCCACTGAAAGGCTAATTGAGTGCGTACTGACCTTATTGTTTCTGCTTTATTCGCCGAATAACGAACGTTTTAGGATCTCCCAAATATTTCAAAATAGTACAGTAAATCCTTATTACAAGGACGCATAGTGATATACCCGGGAAATTACTCCCCCCACCAAAAAAACCCCACACTGAATAACACTGTGTGATACTGCAGAATGAGTGAGTGCATGTTGATCCAATTTGCTGATCTGCTTTTCACTTAGTTTTTCGCAAAGCTAGTGAAGTTATCATCTGTCTCGTTGATCGAGATGCTGTCCCTGATTAGACCAGGGCGTAGAAACCCATGCGGTCCGTTGAGCAGCTTAAAAATGATACCGTATTCATTAGTTTCCAACATTATATCCGCCCGATCTCGCCAATCATGTTGTATTTTTATTTGAACGAATTTGCAAACTTTCGGCTGAGAATGAAGAAGTGATGATAACTGTTGTGGATGTGTTGCGGGTTATGAGTTCGTAATGGGCTATTTGCACATTGAGTTATGAGTATCGCATCATTTTATATTAAATCTGTGGTGACAAAGCAAGTTTTTTTTAAAAATAGCTTACGTAATTTAGTAAACCAGAAGCATTAGGATAAGTTACAGGGTGTATCCACGCGGGGGTTGCTCCTATAGCGCCGCGTCACGGTAACAAACCCACTTTGTTCCATCCTAGGACGCATTGCTAATGAATTTGAGTTTATATGCGTATCAAAGCTGTCCTCGTACGAAATTGAACATTTATTGTAACTGATACCTTCGCCCTGTATTTTATTTGGAAACAAGGAAAAAGTAATATTTTATAAACCATTTGGCCTAAAATGACACTATAATTCCGATTTGATTAGAACGAACTGTTGCTCTTTTGGTTCACAGCGGAGATCTATTGAAATGAACATTGTTCGGAAACTTAAATTCATGATACCATGGAGTGTGTTGGTGTTTTATTCACTTCTTCAGTTATTTCAAGGTAAGAACCGGCGCCAGTGTGTATTACATAACACCTTTCAAAACTCAGAAAGATCTACAGATTTAACAGTAAATGGGTTTCGACCAATATTGGAAAACATGGGATTTAAAGAAAAAGCGAGGGTTTAATTATGTGAGACCCAAGTTAAAATGTATGTTTATCTGGCTTGATATTGACTGTTTTTTTTTTGAATTGTTTAAATTAAATATCTTTTGTGTTTGCAATTATTTTTATTTCAAAGTCTGTAATACGAACTAAATAAGAAATCTGTAAAAATCCCCACGGCTGTTTCTCACTTTTGTAACGCAAAACCCACCGAGAACAATATAAACCCCATAACTAGTAAATATCAGACTAAGGGGCCCTGAATCCATAGTGGAATACCACGGGAAGATTCTCTTTATAAAACAAAAAATGCACCTGCCAGTTAATGCTGTGCTTTTGTGCAAAATTGCTACCTTTTGTGCTCTGGTGAATATTTGCTGCTTAAGTTTAATAAATACCTTTGCAGTTATTCTGCCTGCGTTAGTTTATATACCAGAAAGAGACTTAGGCAAGTATTTTGTGTCTTTTTTTTTAAAGGATTTTATTGTGAAGGCTCAGCTCGTGGGCAAAATCAATTAAAAACGTAAGTAACTTGTACCTTTAAAGAAAGAAATTATACCAATTCATATTGTTAACTTTAAATTTAAGGAAAAAAATAACCAAATATTACAGGACAGGTGTCCATTCCTAACAGTGTATTTCACATGCTAAAGCCAAGTATCATATTTGTTGGAATAGACTTTGTTGTGTAATTATACAAGATTTTTTTCCCCCACAGGAGCAGATTTAATGCAATTCGCCAGAAACGGAATCTCCTAGCAGTAGAGGTATGCTATACTGTAGTAAGTGAACTACGAAACAATCTTGACTCTACAACGAATTCTTTGTGTTGCTTGCAGCAAAAATGCCTTTAAAAGCTGAGGTTTCAGTGCTTCTGCTTACTTCAGACATTTCCAAGTTTGGAAATGTCTTTTGAAATCAAATATCATCCTCATTCGCTAAAATGCCAGCACTAAAGTAATTTATAAAGTGGAATACGTTACAATACATTCATTGATTAGGAGGGCTTGACATTTGAAGGAGGAAACTTAAATGCTCTGAAAAAGGCAATGGGGAATGTCCATGAAATGAACACAAGTAACTTTATTGTGATAATTCTTGAAAGTTTTTTTAAAAGTTCATTATGTTGCAAATATAAATGTTACTGCTTTAGATAAGGATGGTAGACAGTAATCTATTGATTTTGTTACTGTAAACATGAAATATTTTAATTTTTAATGTAGAAATCAAACCATCCAGGATCTCACTGCCTTTAATCTAAGTACAAAGAAAACTAAGCAGCTTCATTACCTTTTGGCTAATGGTTTCATATTTATTTAGAAGTAAGTTGAAAGAAACATAAAAAGTGTGAGGAAGAGCAATAGTAATAGGGGATTCTATAGTCAGGGGAACAGATAGGTGCTACTGTGGCTGTCAAAATGACCCCAGGATGATGTGTTGCCTCCCTGATGCCAGGATGTCACTGAACGGCTGCAGGGCATCCTGAATGGGGAGGGTGATGAGGCAGAGGTCATGGTACATGTTGGTACCAATGACATAGGTAGAAAGAGGGATGAGGTCTTACATCAAGAATTCAGGGAGTTAGGCAGTAGATTAAAAAGCAGGACCTCTCAGGTTGTAATCTCTGGATTACTCCCAGTGCCACGTGCTAGCGAGTATAGAAATAGGAGAATAGCACAGATGAATGCGTGGCTTAAGAGTTGGTGCAGGAGGGAGGGTTTTAGATTCCTGGACCACTGGGCCGTTTCTGGGGAAGGTGGGACCCGTACAAGCGGGATGGTCTACATCTGAACCAGAGGGGGACTAACATCCTTGCGGGCGGGTTTGCTAGTGCTGTTGGGAAGAGTTTAAGCTAATTTGGCAGGGGGAGGGGATGCAGACTCCGAGCAGAATAGGGACACAGCTAAACACAGGAAAGCGAACAAGTCAAAGGGAATACAGCGGAAGTATGCTTCAAGGGAGTAAGACCAAGATGGAAGGCCTCTACTTTAATGGCAAGAGTATTGCAGGTAAAATGGATAAGTTAAGGGCAAGGATTGAAACTGGAATTGTGATATAGTAGCCATCACGGAGACATGGTTGAGGGAGGGGCAGGATTGGCAGCTCAATATCCCGGGATATAGAATCTTCAGGTGAGACAGAGGAGGGAGTAAAAGAGGAGGGGGCATTGCAATATCAGTTAAGGAGTCAGTTACTGCAGTAAGGAGAGATGATATCTTGGTGGAGGCATCAAATGAAGCTTTATGGGTTGAGTTTAGGAATAAAAAAGGGACAGCCACATTGCTAGGTGTTTATTATAGACCACCAGATAGTCAGCGGGAAATTGAGGAGCAAATATGTGAGCAATTTGCAGAGGTGTGTAAAAATAATAGGGTAATTATATTAGGTGATTTCAACTTTCCCAACATTAATTGGGATAGTCATCGTGTTAAGGGCTTAGATGGAGTGGAGTTCTTAAAATGTATACAGGAGAACTTATTAGCTCAATATGTAGAGGATCCAACAAGGGAGGGTGCAGTGCTGGACCTAATTCTGGGGAATGAAGCCGGACAGGTGGTTGATGTGTTGTTGGGGGAGCATTTTGGTGATAGCGACCACAACATGGTACAATTTAAGCTTGTTACGGAGAAAGAAATAGACAAGTTGCAAAAAAGGTTTTGGATTGGGGGAGAGCGAATTTTAGTAAAATAAGGCAGGATCTGGCCAAGGTAGACTGGAAAGAGTTACTTGTCGGGAAATCTACAGAAGAACAGTGGGGGGCATTCATAAAGGAAATGGGGAGGGTACAGGCCCAACATGTTCCCTCTAGGGTAATAGGTAGGAGCAACAAGCCTAGAGAACCATGGATGACCAGAAACATTCAGGGTACGATGAGAAGGAAAAGAGAGGCTTTTAGTAAATACAAGGCGAGCAAATCAATGGAAGCATTAGTGGAGTACAGAAAGTGTAGGATGGAGCTTAAGAAAGCAATTAGGAGAGCAAAGAGGGGATATGAGAAAGCTCTGGCTGGTAAAAGTAGGGAAAATCCCAAGATATTCGACAAGTATATCAATGGGAAGAGGATAACCAGGGAAAGAGTAGGACCCATTAGAGAACAAGGGGGAAATTTGTGGGTGGAGCCAGAGGACATTGGTAGGGTGTTGAACGAATACTTCACATCTGTCTTCACCCAAGAGAATGAGGATGTAGATATGGAACTTAGAGAGAGAGACTGTGAGGTTCTTGAGCAAATTGTCATAGGGATTGACAAGGTATTGGAGGTTTTGGAAGGCTTAAAACTGGACAAATCTCCAGGTCTGGATGATTTGTGTCCCAGGATGCTGTGGGAGGCGAGGGTGGCGATTGCAGAGGCTCTGACCCTAATTGTTAATTCCTCTCTGGCCATGGGGGAGGTGCCAGAGGACTGAGAACAGCTAATGTGGTCTCACTATTTAAGAAAGGTTGTAGAGATAAGCCAGGGAACTACAGACCAGTGAGTCTCACGTCAGTGGTAGGGAAACTATTGGAGAAAATTCTGAAGGAGAGAATCTATCTCCACTTGGAGAGGCAAAATTTGATTAGGAATAGTCAGCATGGCTTTGTCAGAGGGAGGTCATGCCTAACAAATTTGATTGAATTTTTTGAGCATGTGACCAGGTGTGTAGATGAGGGTAGTGCAGTTGATGTAGTTTACATGGATTTCAGTACAGCCTTTGACAAGGTCCCACATGGGAGACTTATCAAGAAAGCAAATGCACATGGGATACAGGGTAACTTGATAAGGTGGATTCAAAATTGGCTTAGCTGTAGGAGACAGAAAGTGATGACAGATGGCTGTTTTAGTGACTGGAAACCAGTGTCCAGTGGCGTACCACAGGGATCTGTGCTGGGTCCCCTATTGTTTGCCATTTATATAAACGACATAGATGACTATGTGGGGGGTAGGATCAGTAAGTTCGCGGATGACACAAAGATTGGCCGAGTGGTTAACAGTGAGGTGGAGTGTCTTAGGTTACAGGGAGATATAGACGGAATGGTCAAATGGGCAGAAAAGTGGCAGATGGAACTTAACGCTGAAAAGTGTGAGGTGATACACTTTGGAAGGAGTAATGTGACACGGAAGTATTCAATGAATGGCCTGACACTAAGAAGTTCCGAGGAACAAAGGGACCTTGGCGTGTTTGTCCATAGATCTCTGAAGGCAGAAGGGCAGGTTAATAGGGTGGTTAAAAAGGCATCTGAGACACTTGCCTTTATCAATCGAGGCATAGATTACAAAAGCAGGGAGGTCATGTTGGAGTTGTACAGAACTTTGGTAAGGCCACAGCTGGAGTACTGTGTGCAATTCTGGTCGCCATATTATAGGAAGGATGTGATTGCATTGGAGGGGGTGCAGAGACGATTCACCAGGATGTTGCCTGGGATGGAACATTTAAGCTGTGAAGAGAGGTTGCATAGGCTTGGGTTGTTTTCGCTGGAGCAGAGAAGACTGAGGGGTGACCTGATCGAGGTATACAAGATTATGAGGGGCATGGACAGGGTTGATAGGGAGCAGCTGTTCCCTTTAGTTGAAGGGTCAGTTACGAGGGGTCACAAGTTTAAGGTGAGGGGCGGGAGGTTTAAGGTGGAGTTGAGGAAGAACTTTTTTACCCAGAGGGTGGTGACGGTCTGGAATGACCTGCCTGGGAGGGTGATAGAGGCATGTTGCCTCACATCCTTTAAAAAGTACCTGGATGAGCACTTGGCACGTCATAACATTCAAGGCTATGGGCCAAGTGCTGGCAAATGGGATTAGGTAGACAGGTCAGGTGTCTTTAATGCATCGATGCAGACTCGATGGGCCGAAGGGCCTCTTCTGCACTGTATTATTCTGTGATTCTGTGATTCTGATTTAGACATGGTCTAACAAGGATGAATCAGTAGGATACAACATTTCACATGATTAATGTTATTTTACTATGAATTTGGCACTATTGCCGTGCTAGTGCTAAATTAATAGTACAATAATGCTGAACCTAGACTCACTCAGCTAGACTTCATCCAGCGGACTACTTCAGATAGTCTGAAACTGACATTGTGATATGTTGATTTCAGTCCAACAGCTGGAGTGAGCACTATAGACCAGAAAATGATATGCACCGTGACATCATGCAAACCAGGCTATCTTTTACAAGCATATTACCTTCAGGGTGATAGACCCATGCCAGTATCTTTTAGTGTGAGTTGTTGGGGCTATCTCAAGATTTTTGGGAAACCCCTTTAAGAGCTGTTTTGTGGGCCACCACCTTCTGAACTGTAAACTGCCTACTTCTACTTGCATTATATGGCCTGCCTCTGTCTCTGCCTCAGCCCATCTGTTGCTGAAACATCCATGCTTTTGTTACCTTCAGACATACCATTTTCATTTTTTCCTGGTCAGGCTCTCGTCTTCCACCTTCCATTTACTTGAGTTCATCCAAGGTTCTGCTGCCCACATCCTAACCCACACCAAGTGCTGTTCACCCATCACCCTTCTGCTCATTGATCTACATTGGCTCCCAGTCCCTGAACATCTCAATTTTACAATTCTCATCTTTCTGTTCAAAATCCTCCATGGCCTTTCCGCTCCTTATGTTTGTAATCTTCTCCAACACTACAACACTCCAATTACTCTGCACTCCTCCAATTCTGACCTCTTGTGCATCTTGACTTCCTTTGCACCACCATTTGCAGCTGTGCCTTCAGCTGGCTAGACAATGGCCTGAATTTTATCAGCGTGCCATGCACCACGGCGGCGCGCTTTCAACTTGGTGACCTTCCGACACGCAAGTGTCGCCGAGGAGCCCCCATGATATTACACACGGGGGCTCATTTAAATGGAGGGGGCGGAGCAGCTGCCCCCGATGGCGTCGAGGGGGCGGCCTCCACGTCCCCAGCAATGGCGTCTGGCACCACCGCGCATGCACCGGCGCCATTTTTAAAGGGCTGCAAACCCTTGGGAGAAATTCTAATTTTTAAAGGAATATTGTAAAGGGTTACTTAATGAAAATTAAATACATGATGGAGGCCCATTCCCATCCCCCCCCCACCAATGCTTTTTTACGGGACATTAGCAGAAAAAGAAACTTTATTACCAACCCGCACTTTCCCCCCCAATCTCTTTACGTTTGAACTTCAACCCCTTCCTACCATCCCACACCCAATAAAAATTGTTCTCCCCGCTTCCCCATCCTTCCCGCCTGAAAATTTTATTCCTCCCCTCTCCCAGCCAGGTTCTCGCCTCGGAACTCTGTACGGAGTTCCAAAGGCACACGAGCTGCAATCAGAGTCGGTAAAATCAGCGTGGGTCGTCCGCTGCCTGCAGGTAAGTTTATTTGCATCTCATTTAGGTTCATTTGAATTTGCAGATGAAGGGCCCGCCACCAGGTGGGCGCGGGGGCCGCACTGTGGTTCCTCCGCTGCCAGTAATATGCGGCGGGGTCCTGGCAAAAGCGTGGGTTGAGGCGGGCCTCTCCCCGCAAAACTTTACCAGCCCCCATGCCGTGACCCATGGCGTCTTTGGGCCAATAAAATTCAGTCCATTAAGCTCTGGAATTCCCTCCCTAAACATCTCTGTATTTCCACCTGTCTCTTAAGACAGTTCTTGAAACAAAGCTTTTGGTCACCTGTCCTACTGTCTCCTTCTTTGACTCAATGCCAATTATTTTGTTTAGTTATGCTCTCATGAAGCACCTTGGGATGTTAAGTTAAAGGCTTTATATGAATGCAAGTTGTGTTGAACTGTAGTAGCGAGCACTGAACATACGAACATATGAACATGCAAGTAAGGAGCAGGAGTAGGCCACTTGGCCCTTCGAGCCTGCTCCACCATTCAATAAGTTCATGGCTGAATTTATTACTCCACATTTCCACCTACCCCCCAATAATGTTCCACCCCCTTGCTTGTCAAGAATATATGTACCTCTGCCTTAAAAATATTCTAAGACTCTACTTCCACTGCCTTTTGAGGAAGAGAATTCCAAAGACTCACGACCCTCTGAGAGAAAAGATTTCTCCTCATCTCTGTCTTAAATGGGCGACCCCTTATTTTTAAACAGTGACCTCTGGTTGTAGATTCTCCCACATGGGGAAACATCCTTTCCACATCCACCCTGTTAAGACCCCTCAGGATCTTATTTGTTTCAATCAAGTCACCAAATCTTCTAAATTCCAGCAGATACAAGCCTAGCCTGTCCAATCTTTCCTTATAAGACAGCCTGCCCATTCCAGATATTAGTCTAGTAAACCTTCTCTGCACTGCCTCCAATGCATTTACATCCTTTCTTAAATAAGGAGACCAGTACTGTACACAATACTCCAGATGTGGTCTCACCAATGCCCTGTATAGCTGAAACATAACCTCCCTACTTTTGTATTCAATTTCCCTCGCGTTAAATGATAACATCCTATTAGCTTTCCTAATTATGTGCTGTACCTGCATACTAACCTTTTGTGATTCATTCACTAGGACACCCAGATCCCTCTGCATCTCAGAGCTCTTCAATCTCTCACTATTTATATAATATGCTTTTTTATTCTTCCTGCCAAAGTGGACAATTTCACACTTTGGCAAATTATACTCCATTTGCCAGGTCTTTGCCCACTCACTTAACCTATCTATATCCCTATGTAGCCCCCTTATGTCCTCTTCACAAGTTACTTTCCTACCTATCTTTGTGTCATCAGCAAATTTTGCAACCATACCTTTGGTCCCTTCATCTAGGTCATTTGTATAAATTGTAGAAAGCTGAGGCCCCAGCACAGATCCCTGTGGCACACCACTCATTACATCTTGCCAACCAGAAAAAGACCCATTTATGCCTACTCTCTGTTTCCTGTTAGCTAGCCAATCTTCTATCCATGCCAAAATGTTACCCTCTACATCATGAGCTTTTATTTTCTGCAATAACCTTTGATGTGCCACCTTATCAAATACATTCTGGAAATCTAAGTACAATACATCCACCGGTTCCCCTTCATCCACAGCACATATAACTCCCTCAAAGAGCTCCAATAAATTGGTTAAACATGATTTCTCTTTCACAAAACCATGTTGACTCTGCCTGATCACCTTGAATTTATCTAAATGCCCTGCTATAACATCTTTAATAATAGCTTTTAACTTTTTCCTTACGACAGATGTTAAGCTAACTGGCTTGTAGGTTCCTCCTTTCTGTTTCCCTCCCTTTTTGAATAAAGGAGTTACATTTGCTATTTTCCAATCTAACGGAACCTTCCCCAAATGTAGGGAATTTTGGAAAATTAAAACTAACGCATTAACTATCGCATTAGCCACTTCTTTTAACACCCTAGGATGAAGTCCATCAGAACCCGCAGAATTGTCAGCCCGCAGCTCCAACAATTTGTTCAGTACCACTTCCCTGGTGATTGTAATTTTCTTGAGTTCCTTCCTCCCTTCCATTTCCTGACTTACAGCTAATACTGGGATGTTACTTGTATCCTCAATAGTGAAGGCCAATGCAAAATATCTGTTCAATTCATCTGCCATCTCCTTATTATCCATTATTAATTCGCCAGATTCACTTTCTATAGGACCAATGCTCACTTTGTTACCTCTTTTCTTTTAAAAATATCTATAGAAACTCTTACTATCTGTCTTTATATTTCTAGCTATCTTTTTCTCGTACTGTAATTTTACTTTCCTTATCAATCTTTCAGTCATTTTTTACTGTTTTTTATATTCTGTCCAATCTTCTGACCTGCCTCCCCATCTTTGCGCAATTATAGGCTTTTTCTTTAAGCTTGATACTATCTTTAACTGTTTTAGTTCACCACGGATGGTGGGTCCCACCCTTGGAATTTTTCTTTCTCATTGAAATGTATCACTGTGCTGGGGTGGCACAGTTGCGCAGAGGTTAGCACCGCAGCCTCACAGCTCCAGCAACCCAGGTTTGATTCTGGGTACTGACTGTGTGGAGTTTGCAAGTTCTCCCTGTGACCGCGTGGGTTTCTGCCGGGTGCTCCGGTTTCCTCCCAAAGACTTGCATGTTGATAGGTAAATTGGCCATTGTAAAATTACCCCTAGTGTAGGTAGCTAATAGCAGAATTGTGGGGATGTGGTAGGGAATATGAGATTAATGTAGGATTAGTAAAAATGGGTGGTTGATGGTCAGCACAGACTTGGTGGGCCGGCCTGTTTCAGTGCTGTAGCTCTAAATAAAATAAATCAATTAAAATAAAATCTATTCTGTGTATTCTAAAAATCCCCTTAAATGTCTGTCACTGCATCACTATTGACCTATCCCTTAACCTGATTTGTCAGTTCATTTTAGCTAGCTCTGCTTTCATGCCCTCATAATTTCCGTTATTTAAGTTTAAAATACTAGTCTTGGACCTACTCTTCTCTCCCGCAAACAGAATGTAAAATTCAATGATATTATGATCACTGATACCTAGGGGCGCCTTAACTATCAGGTCATTAATTAATCCTCTCTTTGCACAATACCAGGTCTAGTATAGCCTGCTCTCTGGTTGGCTCCAGAACATATTGTTCCAAGAAATTATCCCGAAAGCATTCTATGAACTCCTCATCTAGGCTACCTCTTCCCATCTGATTTTTCCACTCTATATGTAGGTTAAAATCCCCCATAATTATCGCTGTACCTTTCTGACAAGCTGCCATTATTTCTTCCTATATACCACGTCCTACTGTGTGGTTAATGTTAGGTGGCCTGTACACCACTCCCACAAGTGACTTCTTGCCTTTATGATTTCTCATCTCTACCCAAAGTGCTTCTACATCCTGGTCTCCTGAACTTAGGTCATCCTCTCTATTGTGCTAATACCAACATTAACTAACAGAGCTACCCCTCTACATTTTCCTAGCTTCCTGTCCTTCCTAAATTCCATATACCCTTCAATATTCAGGTCCCAATCTATGTCATCCTGCAGCCATGTCTCTGTAATGGCTATCAGATCGTACTTATTTATTTCTATTTGTGCTCTCAGTTCACCTGTTTTGTTTCAGATGCTAACTGCTTTCAGATACAGAGCCTTTAGTTTTGTCCTTTGATTATTTTTGTAACCTCTAGCCTTATCTGTTGATGTACTCTTAGATTTTTACATTTTGTTCTTTCCTGTCACAGTTTGTTTATCATTTCCCATTCGAGGGATCTGGGTCCTGTCCCCCCCCAGAACAATTAGAAATTTTCAAGGTGGATTTTCCTTTCCTCTGTCTCCTCTTCAGTCTAGGCAAAAGCAGTGACTGATGTGCTTGGCTCACACACCGACCCGGTTGTACCAGAATTTCCTGTCCCAGGCCACTTGCATATCCATGAGATCTGTCTCACATCAGCTTGTCATGTGGCTGAGGCTACTAGTGATAGAAGGGGTGGGAAAATGAGGTGAAACACATAGGCTTCCTAGATGTGCAGCTGTGCTTTAGGTCTTCAAAATCATGACTTTCAGCTCCTGATAGAATTCGGCAGCCCAGAAAACACCAAATTGACCTGGTCATCTTGTGAATGGCAGAAGGGAGTTTAACTTTTTAAGGAAGTTCCTACTTCCAGTCTTCTTCCTGTCCTGAGACCTTCAAATTGGCAAGAGTTTGGGAGCAAGCCACAGAAATATGTTGTTTTCAGCTATTGGAATGGGTTTCTATCCTCGTTTCCTGACCTTTGTCCATGGAGAAATAGACTTTTTCCAGGGTCAAAACACAAGAAAATAGACCCTACTATGTCTAGTGCATTTGACTCTTTTCTTTATTGGTTTATATATTTTGTTTCATAACATTTTAGCTAGGTAAGTCAACTTACCTTAGTGAGGAACTGTACTGAAGTCCAGTTGGTACGCTACCTCAATCCTAGTTTCTTTCAGGGGACCAGTTACTTTCTCTACGTTTCTGCTAATCTCCCCATTTCCTTATATTTTTCTCTGTTGCTCTCATCCTGGGGCTGCAAATCTGTTTTGAAGCACTTCTCACTTGTGTTTATGCTACAGAACCATGTGGGAAGGTGACCCTGACCACTGCTGTTGGTACCTTGTTTACACTGTGGTATTTTCAAGATAAGGAGGGAGAAAAAAACTGGCCGAGGCAGAAAAACAAAATGGATGCCACTGGCTCATCTTCCTTCTTTGTCCAAGGCATCCTTCAAGCATGGTTACAGGATCTATTTGTAACTTGGATCTTCTAAACTGAACAAAAGTTTTTATTTGAAAAATAATTCTTTGCTCATTTAGCACCCAAGTCCCATGTAAATGCTATTAAAACTACATGAAGGATGTCATGAATAAAATAGAGAATGTGGGAAAAATGCAGCAGTCCCTACAGCATCTGAAAGGGAAAGAAAAAACAGATTAATGGTTTGGGGTAAAAGGCAGTTCCTCATTACTGGTAATGAGTGTCATAACTAATCCTTAACCTGTCCTTACTCTTTCATGTGCTGATAGACCTATGATGTATTCCCATCATTTTCTGTTTTTATTCCAATTTTTAAAAAAAATCAGATAAATGTTAGGCTTGGAAGTTGAAGGCAGCCTGATGGAAGTGATCATTTTAATTTACTATCCCAAATTCACCTGTGGAGCACTTCAGCGTACATTACGGTAGCTTCAGAACATTTAGCCTGAACCAAATCCACCTTCCTTTATCAGGAGGTTTTTAAAAAAAATGTGGATATGGTGGCAATTGGGAGCCACTCTTACACCTTCTAAACATGTGGTGAATGTTGGAACTAATATTTGCAACTGGCAAGAGTAAAACATTTTGCAAACCAATTTAAACACCTGGTGTTTGTGCCCTTTGTTAAGAGTTGAAATAGGTTACATTGTT